>NC_057806.1:76309969-76322393 GCF_018294505.1 Triticum aestivum | reverse complement strand
GGGGGAGTGGGGGGGAGAGCGAGTGGATCGTGCGGGGGGCGAGTGGGTGGATTAGGGTTCGGGTTCGTGGGGGGGATAAGGAGAAGTGGGGGGAGGCCGGTTGGGCCTGCGGCCGAAAAGGGCCGGCCTGCTGGGCCGAAGCCCAGTGGGGGGCCTTCTCTCTTTCCTTTTCTTTTCTTTCTAGTTTTAGTTTTCTGTTTTCTTTTTATCTATTCTCCTTTCTGTTTAATTTCATTTTAAACTACGTAGGCATTTTATAAAAATGGGTTTGTTGCACCATAATTATCTATGTAATATCTAGTACAAACCGAATAATTTTATTTTAATGTTTGAAAACTTTTATTATTTACCAAATTTTGAATTTGAATTTGAATCGGTTTCGAACTAACTCAAGATTAGCAACTATAATCGAGGTGATGTGGCATCACTAGCAGAGGATCACTGTAGCTTAATTACCCGGGCGTCACAGGGCTTTAGTGCCCACAATTTAGTGCCGGTTACCGAACCTGCACTAAAGGGCCTTACGAACCGGTGTTATTGCCCGGTTCTGCACTAGTGTCTGAGCAAGCGACTCCAACTTCGCCGCATGCGATCGTGGACTCAACCGACATTGAGGTCGGGTGAAGCTGAGAAAAGATCCGCGCCAAACTCATACACCCGCGACCAGACAGCACAGCTCCGACTCTGACGAAGAACTATGAAGGACAAAACCAGGCATGGCCTGCGCCACTGAAATCGCTGAAGGGTCCGCCTGCAGCCAGTCATCGTATACCATAGGGCCCTGCCGCTGCAGCTTCGACTTCACAACAGCAAAACAAACCGAGGCAAACACGCGGACTATGGGTACACTATTTTTTTGCTTAATTTGTATTTAGATAGAAAACATGTTCATGATCACATTATTGAAGTAAATAGCATACTCCATCGAGTTCCATACAAATGTCATGTAGTGCGTAGGTAAAGTCAAAAGATGAAACTTTGACAATCAATATCTTCCAACATATTTAAATTCTACACTTGAAAATCACATGTGCATCAATTGTTTCAGGAAGATACGTGATTTTTGTTGGGTTCTACAAATCTGTTGTAGCCGAAATTAGTAGTTGGAGTTGTGTTTTGGAAATCGATGTCCAAACAACAACTTTTATTACAGTCTGAGGGAGTAATTGCAAGTCTCATAAAAAAGCCAACACATAAGTGCATTACTTTATGAAAAATCCAGTGATTAAATAATAGAACCGGCAAAGGCCCACTGGAAAAAATAATGAAAATCTACTAAATCAACGGGAAAATGTTTGTAAGAGAACTTGGTTTCTTGTCATTGAACAATGAACAGACACGATCAAGCATGTGTTTGATCATTGTGACAATTATAGTTTTACACATTTTGTTAGCCATATTGTCCACATGTCATAGACTTAATTTCTTGCAAGATCTTCCACACCTATATATGGTGGTCATTTTGCCTGCCACACTTCTTTTAGTGGTCACACCAATTCTCTAAAAGTTCAATTGGGGCAATGTTAGCTATCAGTCGATAATGCCCCGAATAGAGCCACCCAAAAAGTCTAGGTTATGTTGGTGAATGAATAACTAAATTTCCATGTTACTCCGACACCTCCATGGAGTACTAGGTATAATTGCAATGCAATACAATCTCAGGTCACATGTGGTGCAGGTTTCATTGATGATATCAGATCATTTTTCACCCATCATCTTCTTATGCAGTGTATATCTTCACATAAGAACTCTAGCCTGGAGATCACCCAGACTCTACTACTTTTCTCTCATTGAGTTCTCTTTCTTTACCACCTTCTGATACCTACAAGTCAATCTAGGATTAGAAGGATCTCACTGCTTCCCTGTTTGTCGAACGCACGTCTACTTAGGGATGAGAGGGTTCGGAAATACATCTAGCCTTTACGGTTTGAATGTGCAAACTATTTTTTCAATTTTGTGTGCTATATGTGTGTCCAACTGTAACTAGCGTGATTCTGTATGATACATCCAGGGGGAAGCATAATAGTTGTGCCTTATGTGGCATGACTATGCATAGATGGAATGGCCTGGAGTATAGTTTATTTAATCAGGAAGGATTAAAGTTTCTTATGTATTGGGGCCTAACACAAAAAAAACAAGTTGTATGCTATGTCAAGTAATTGGATGGGATCTAACTAATTCGGCGAGTCGAGAAGATGTTGTTTTGAAATTCTAAATTTGTTTTCATCGTCATCATGGACACAACAAGAACAACAATAACAACAAAATATGCTAGCATCGCATCAATTTGTAAGTTCTCGTCTAACCCTTACCCATCCGGCGGTTTACATCTCTCGATCTCAATCTCAAAATAAAATATGTTAGCGCTTGATTCCTGCTGTTGATGTTGTGATCATCCACTCCAGCAAATTTGCTCGACAAGTTTCTGAATTTGCAAAACCAGATAAAGAGCCATTGATGAATCTTGCAACTACACGCTTCATATCATCACAGGTCTAACAAAAGCCACAACAAAACAGCCAAAGCGGCCGCGAGAACCAGATCGTGCAACAGACAATTAATTTCTCCTAGTCAATCACCACTTAAAGAACCCACCCACACAAGAACACACGAGTTACAAGTTAAAACTTTTCGTCGCCGATTAGCTGAGTAGTTGTCCTCGAGTAACATGTGCACACAGCTATCCACTAGCTGGGACTCGGCTTAGATTTAATAAAATTTCAGTCAACCGATTTACATTCAATAAAATTTCAGGGGAGTGAGCCATAGATGCTTTGGCATGCCTTTTACCTACGGCTACAAGCACTGAAATACTCCTCTTGGTTCTGAAATCACAGTCATGAGTGGTGAATCAGGAGTGAACATTCATACGGTACGTTTCTACAACTACTTCTACTTCCCCTCAAAAGAAAAAAAGGCAACTACTTCTGCTGGTACACAAGCTACTCTCATTTCAGGTCCCAGTGGCAACCGCTTCAGTTATTCAACGACAAATTAAGATGGATGCAGCTACGCAGAAGTAGCTAGTTAGTCCAGCAGAACAAACCTGCCATTGAACTTCCTGAAAACGTGGACCATCATCGTCGCCTTGCACGCGCTTTTCATCAGCTCGAAGACACAGACGTGGCCCTCATGCAGCCTGTTGTCACAGACAAACTTGGTCCAGGAACTGTAGCTGAAACCCTGTATCCTCATCATAGAATGGTAGTAGTACCTCACGCACCACTTCTCTCTCCTGTTAGGTCTCAGGAGCAGGATGTCATGCGACCTCTCCGCAAGATGCTTAGCCGCAAACTCTCTGGGGAAGGTCTGCATATATAGTACAGCAGAACATTAGTCATTAGTACAGAAAGCTTTCGCACCGACGGTTCAGAAAGTCTATCAAAGACGGTCTAATGAACTGTCTAGGTCTTCCAGTTTGTGATTAGCGGAACAACTGAACTGACCAGCAAGTTATTCCTGCTGCTAACATGATTCTCCTGCAGAACGGCGACATATACCGGATTGCCCTGTTGAATCAACGCTGACCTGAATATCTCCTCTTGCTCCTTGCCGGTCAGGTCATAGGCATACCTTGAGTAGTAGTAGTTGGACTCAGCAAGTTCGTTGTCACTCTCCTCTTCCTCGGTCACCTCGACCTTAACTGGATAACTGCACTTGTTTTGAGATTCGGGCTTTTTCCCTGTACAAACACAAATGGGCATTCCAAAATGATCGAGTAAAGTGACACTAACTCACTCTTGATTCCATACTGGTTCAGGTATGGCTACATAAAACAAAGGAGTCTATTTCTATGTTGTCTCATAAATTCATTTTTTTAAGTTGGCGATCCTGAGCATTATTTTTAATGTCATGTGTGCAGGTGTCAATGTGTTGCATACTCACCTTGTAGGTGATGACCTCCTTCAAGAGAATGAACAACCATTGTCACTTCACCGTCGTTTTTCGATACTTCAAATAGGCAGATGTCACTTTCCCGCAACTCGTTGTGGAGAACGAAGCACGACCAGCCAACAGAAAGCATGCATGAACCATCAGTGATAACCTTCAAATTATCTACCCATATGTTGCTCTTATGAGGATGGCAGAGTGTGATGAATTGGTCTTCATGTGGAAGGTATTTGGCAGCGTAATCCTTGCAGATGACCTGTTACAGATGAATGAATCATCAGGATTCCCAGGATCAGTCCATTAGTAAGAAAAACTCCAGTTTCTGTCATTCAGCAGTGGAATGGAATAGTTCGATGATATTCATCGTTCAACCATTGATTGGAATGTCTATCGTGATACACCACTTTCAAATTATTGAAGATTGTAATTTACAGAGAGCTACTATAATTTTAAAAATTCCAACAAAATTTTAGACAAGAGATCTGAACATTAAATAACAAATTTTGCAGGAGTCTCATTGAATCTGTAGAGGATACTGCACACATACCAGAGATCCGGACATGCTTGTCTTGTTCATGGCTGTGATGTAAAATGGAATTACAGGCCTAACTTTCTTCACAAGCGCGTCGACTTCTGCCTTCTGTGATGTAGTCAGATTGCACCCCGTTGCTAGGACATAGTGAAGCTCGGTGATTTCCCGAAGGCCACCTGAATTCATGGTGACTTCTGGAGATGTGACACCTTCTGCTCCACAACCCCGATCATCAAGACATCAGTTAGCAATTACAGGCACCAATGAAAATGTACATCAGTTAGCAATTCTTTACCAAATCTCGGTGAAGGAGAGTCCACCAGAGTCATCTTTTTAGTTTTCCTGCTGTTGTTATCGTGTGATCCACAGTCTCGGCGCCTGGTTTCCCTGATGAATGACCGATCATGAGATATGCCTGTTTTTGGTACATTAGGAGCATGGTTCAAGACAATGTGGACTGATTGTTTCTCACAACCACTTGGGTCAAATATTAGGACTTTAAAGTGAGAGTCCCCAATGTATCTGAACACCAGCAAGTCATGCTCTTTTAGTTCATAATCACTGGCAAATGCTGCCCATCCATATCTAAGGACTATCTTGTTCAGATCCTTGGTAACCTTAAAGTTGTATATGTTTCCATCTGGAGCTTCTAGCTTCATAACTTCAGAGATCCGACCTCTGAAATTGTTCACAAATTTCTGTGGTATGCTCTGCAGGAACAGACAACAAAGCAATCAACAAATTATATATGTCTGATCAAAAGACGACACTTCATCAAGAAGTCAGGAAGGGCATTATCATCCAAGGTCTTACCATTTCTCGACGGAAATCGCCAACCATGAGCCTCAGGAAATGCTTCTGCCTATCATCCAGGTGATGCCAATAGAAATGCACATCACAGAGCTCGCACCTTCGATGGGACTCACTGTTGCTTTCTTTTTCTTGGGCATTAGGGTCGCAGTTCATGGGAACGTGGAACACTTCCTTCTCACAGCAAGTTCCAAAATCAAATATCAGAACTTTGAAGTGAGAATCCCCGATGTACCTGAACACCAGGAAGTAGCCCACTTTTAGTTTGTAAAAGCTGACAAATACCCCCCATCCAGGTCCGAGGACTATCTTGTTCAGATCCCTGATAGCCTGAATATTGTATATGTTTCCATCAGGAGCTTCTAGCTTGATAACTTCAGAGATATGACCTTTGAAATTCTCCACAAACTTCTGTGGTATGGCCTGAAGGAACAAACAAACAACAAAATTATCATTCTGACCAGGATGGCATTCCATCTGAAGGAGAGAAAGGGCATCCATGCACCAGGGCTTGCCATTTTTTCTGGGAAATCACCAACCATGCACTTGAAAAAATACTTCTGCGTATCATCCACATGACTGTTATCTTGATCATAATCTTGATCCGGCGCCATGACAAATGTAATCAAAATGGTGGGGAATCAAGACAGCAAGATACAGCAGCCTAAAATTGGAAGATGTAGTAGTGTGTGTTATCATCAGCAGTCTGTTCCAACCTCACATGGATGCATATATTCAATGTCAGACAAATCAAAGGTGTCCAATACTGGAGCAAGCTTTTTTCAGGTGATCTAAAGATTTAGCAAGTTTATGATCTAGTAGAAAAAGAAGAAGCCTCTTACATTTGTGAACAGCCAATACTTCTTTCAGAGTAAAATAGGAAGATGTAGCAATATGTGTTACTACCAGCAGCCTATTCCAATGCCAGATAAATCAAAGAAAAACGTCTAATACTAAATTTCAGGACAAATAGAACTATGCACTTTAGGTTCCTGTGTCTGTGTGCCATCATAAACATCATCTAAACGTTTATGATCTAAAGATGTAGCAAGTAGAAAGACAAGAAGCCTCTTACCTTTGCCAAGAAGCTCTTTGAAGAAGCCAATACTTATGCAGAGAAGCAGTCTATATGCCAAGGATGCGGAAACCCCAAGCCCAGAGCAAAAGAGCAGCCTAAAATAGGATGAAGTAGTAATATTTGTTATCAGCAGTCTGTTCCAACTTCACATGGATGCATATATTTGATGTCAGAAAAATCAAAGGAAAGTAAGCTATGCAAGCAAACACTAAAGAAGCCACCATAAACAAGATCCAAAGTATCAAGTTTATGCTCTAAGATGTAGTAGAAAGTAGAACCCTCTTACCTTTGCCAAGAGCCAATACTTGATTTCTGCAGAGAAGTAGCCAAGCCAGCCACAATGCCAAGTTGCCAACGATGCCCAAGCACAGAGCAAGAACATAGATATATGCAGATGAATGACAGACCATACAAGCTGATGCTTGCGGGTCTTGTACTGCCATCACACCTTCAACTAAAAAAAAGAGTCTCACGTGAAAAGTCTTCAGAGAGTTGCAGACCATGCTTTCAACTGAGAACTTCTGGAATCTGAGCAGAAGGAATCGTACCCTACTTTTCGCAATGCCAAGGAGATAAGGGAGCACAGCTATACCCAGAGGGTGCTGTAGAGTGCAGCTGAGCCTCCATAGCAAAAACCACAAGAAAGATCAACACAGGGATGTTACAAGAAATTCTACATTGTAGCTTCAGAGCCAAGGTTTCAACATTAGAGTCAGGAGCCCAAATAACATCATTTAAGTATCCAAGGCACACACAAAATAACAAACAGAGCTTGCTAATAAGAGGAGACGCGCAGTTCAAAAAAAATAAAAAAAAAATAAGAGGAGACGCGAGGAGAGGAGAAAAACTTGACCTGGATTGAACCCCATTGTTCTACAGTATTTGGAACAAAATGAAGAAACGGAGAAGGTTTCACCTACAGTGCGAATCGAGTGAACAGAGCAGGCCATCACTCACCAGGTCAGAGCAAGCCATGTCTAATCAGGAAGATTCCTTCAGGGCGCGCCCTCCGCCTCCTGCCAGCGCCGGTACGGCCTCGGATAACCCAGCGCTGGAGTGATGGGCCCCCTTCGGCTTCGGTGCGGCAGCGCCGCTGTGGGTTGCCTCGATGAGGGAGAACCCGCGGGCACGTGGAAGGCGGCAGTCGGTCTGTTCCCGGACGCGGCGGTGCCGGTGAACGCCGGCGGGCCGCGCCACGGTTAGGCAATTATTGAAGTATTTAAAGAAAACTACTATGAATAAGTCATTCGCGTAGTTCTAGATCATCGATTTTGAGGAATTAAATATGTGTTATATGTCATGAAAAATATATTATTATATTTCTACACGGATGTAGTTTTTAAATATATATTTTTTGTCACATATAATTCATATTTAGATGATTAAATTGTCGACCTAAAACTACACGAATGACTTACGGAGGTAGTATAGTACTACTACTGTACCACTTTCCCACAGAACTATCACTAAGTTCAACTTTTTGTCTAAAATAAAAACTACTTCTCCGATCCAAAATCTAATCTCGGTTCAAAACTGCAAGATTTATTGTGGATGAGGAAGTACCATTTTTACTTAGAAACCGGTTCAGTCTGGTTAAGCAGGATTATGACAGGTTGGGCCCGCATATGGCCCACGTTGGCATTGGGGAAGACGGGGACCACCTGACGGTCGTTAGGGACGGGGATCAGTCAGACCATGTCGCTTGGGCCGAGGTCAAAATGGTCGACCCTCCCTCCTCCTCTCCCAACCTCACTCACATTGCGCAGCTCGCACAGCTCACTTTCTCTTTCACCTAGGTGGTAGCAGCCATGGCGCCGATGAATACCAATGACGATGACAAATCGGTGGGCAACAGCGGTAGTGGCGTTGATGGCGGCGGCGGCAATTTCTCGGGGGTTGACAACTAGTATGGGAGCACTAGTTATTCGATGCAATTGGCATTTTAGTGCCAGGTTTGAACTTTTATCATACTATATAATCATAAGCCCGTCATTTTGCATAGTTATAGTGTTGAAAATTTGCTTCCTAGTTTGCAAACATCTGACTTGCCATCATGGCATCATGTGATATTATTGAATCTCCTCCCAATAAGGTTTCATACTACAATTCTACCACATTATCAAGTTATATACTTAGTACGTATATCCCATAATTTGAGTGAACTATCATAACTTCATAAAATAAATGTGCTAAGTTAAAGAAATGAACAACCAAAAAATGTTCATGTAAATGTAGGTGATTTTCTAATGCTTTTGAACCATAGACATTAACTGCAATAATCAATGTAATGTTTTTTAGTTAAACCAGATCAAAATGGAAGTAAAGAACAATCGCGTGCCTTTTCATATATCACAACTTGTATTTTATAGATTGCATATATAGTTATATATTGCACAGCTTAGACGGATTATTCATAAGCATGAGAAAAGTAGATGAAGGACACGGTGTAATAATGTGAGCATACATAGGTAGCTCAACTGCCCAGCTCCAAAGAGAATATGTTTTCTTTTGAATTCTAAAACCAACTTATGATCCATCCAAGACATGTTTATTAAAAATAAGTATAGTTGATTATCAAATGAAGAATGTATGTGTTGGTGATAGTTTATTCACTTGGCATGCCTTCTCTCCATAGTCTAGTGACTAGTGTAACCATTTTAATCCCAACCCTATATATATACTCCCTCTCTCTCAGTTTACAGGGTGTGCGCGTACTCCAAGGTCGTCAATTTGACCAACCTAATACAGGTCATATACTATAAAAAAATATACCAATATAAACTTCAGATGTTCTATTTTCAAACGGTATAATTTTTGTGTTATATAGTTTATATTAGGGTGATAAAATTGGCAATCTAGGTATACGCGCAGGACTTGTAAACTGAAACGGAGGGAGTACACTAAGCTCTATATAATAATACAAAGAAAGTAAATGTGGTGCATCAGGTGAAATTTATCAGCCCGTCCAACCATCAACGCGAAATCCTGAAAGAGAATCAAGAAGATCTGTGTGCTTCTCTTGCCAGCATCATGAATGTGTCGTGATAGCCAGCACCTGCCGAAACCCTTGTCGAATTCACCATTTAACTTTATATTCATCAAGACACACTAGTTGTGAACACAAAAAAGAACCATATCCCCCAAATGATGTAAAAAAATTGTACGAAAGATAAAATGGACCATGCTAGCTCTCTTATGCTTTCCTCATGTTCTTGTTTGATGTGACATGCTTTGTTGGCATGGGAGTGTGTGTTCCATGGGGGGTGGTTCCGGAGTGTGCGCTAGGATAGAAGTGTGTGCTGATGGTTGTAGGAGACAGTGCACTCAATCGAGAGAAGAGACGAAATTCTAATGAAATGTTTAGTTTGCAACATCAAATGTTAGTCCTTCCAGAATTATATAAGCATGTATTTGGTTTGTCGTGATAATTGTGGTTTTCCACCTTTTGTTAGATATATATAGCTCACATGTCATACATCAAAGTTACATATTGCACAGCTTAGACGGATTATTCATAAGCATGAGAAAAGTAGATGAAGGACATGGTGTAATAATGTGAGCATACATAGGTAGCTCAACTGCCCAGCTCCAAAGAGAATATTTTTTCTTTTGAATTCTAAAACCAACTTATGATCCATCCAAGACATGTTTATTAAAAATAAGTATAGTTGATTATCAAATGAAGAATGTATGTGTTGGTGATAGTTTATTCACTTGGCATGCCTTCTCTCCATAGTCTAGTGACTAGTGTAACCATTTTAATCCCAACCCTATATATATACTCCCTCTCTCTCAGTTTACAGGGTGTGCGCGTACTCCAAGGTCGTCAATTTGACCAACCTAATACAGGTCATATACTATAAAAAAATATACCAATATAAACTTCAGATGTTCTATTTTCAAACGGTATAATTTTTGTGTTATATAGTTTATATTAGGGTGATAAAATTGGCAACCTAGGTATACGCGCAGGACTTGTAAACTGAAACGGAGGGAGTACACTAAGCTCTATATAATAATACAAAGAAAGTAAATGTGGTGCATCAGGTGAAATTTATCAGCCCGTCCAACCATCAACGCGAAATCCTGAAAGAGAATCAAGAAGATCTGTGTGCTTCTCTTGCCAGCATCATGAATGTGTCGTGATAGCCAGCACCTGCCGAAACCCTTGTCGAATTCACCATTTAACTTTATATTCATCAAGACACACTAGTTGTGAACACAAAAAAGAACCATATCCCCCAAATGATGTAAAAAAATTGTACGAAAGATAAAATGGACCATGCTAGCTCTCTTATGCTTTCCTCATGTTCTTGTTTGATGTGACATGCTTTGTTGGCATGGGAGTGTGTGTTCCATGGGGGGTGGTTCCGGAGTGTGCGCTAGGATAGAAGTGTGTGCTGATGGTTGTAGGAGACAGTGCACTCAATCGAGAGAAGAGACGAAATTCTAATGAAATGTTTAGTTTGCAACATCAAATGTTAGTCCTTTCAGAATTATATAAGCATGTATTTGGTTTGTCGTGATAATTGTGGTTTTCCACCTTTTGTTAGATATATATAGCTCACATGTCATACATCAAAGTTGGTCGCGCTCTTTTGAGCGGACATATTTCTTCTAAGGCTAGCCTTGGCAATATTAGTCATCAACCAAACAATGCACCAAATTACTCCACACAAAGGTCATACCTTGGTGAACGAATAGCTGAGTTTGTGTGGTCCTCCCACGTGCATCTCATGCAGTACCAATATATTATAAATAAATTATACTATTGAAATATGATTTCAATTACCATGTGGTGTGTAAGTGTAATTGATGAGATCATATTATCTTTCAACCACCACTTTTTCACTTTTCAATATATATGTTCACACAAGCATCCTAACTTCGCCGTCACCTGGCCTTTAGCACCGTATCTTCTCACATTTTTTGTTGCCTCTGCCACCTTCTCTCGTGATGCTCAACTACAGGTGTAGCTAGGACTGAGAGGATATATCTCTCAGTCCAACACATTTCCTTCCCTACTTGTCGAACATACGTCTTCTTAGGGATGAGAGGGGTCAAGAATATATCAAGCCTTTATGATACAAGAGTATTATAAAAGAAGAACTTGCTTGCCAAACCATTTCTGGGATCATGTGGTCTTGGTGGTGGATTCATCAACCCAAAGTTAACTAGCACGAGTCTCAGCTATCTTCCGAGAGGAAAGCTTGATAGATGCAACTTTTGTGTCACTACTATGTGGGGGTGTTCAACTAGAACACAAGCATAGTAGTTTTGTACTACTGTAGGTTTTAATTTGGGAGAAACTTCCATTTCTTATGCATTGGGGTATTCTCGAAGCAAAATAGCCAATGTGATTTTAAGTAGTTAGATGGGAGTATGTGCTACCTGATTTGGATTCTTGCAACCAAGAGATATTATTTTGAAATTGCGAATTTATTTTCATCGTCAACAACATTTTATCAATTTATTATCTGACCTTCATCTAGTTGGCAGTTTACATTCCCCCTCCCGCGACCACAAGCTTTGCAAACGTGACTCAGATTGCCATGCTACATACTAACAGCATGTGACATGGGGCTTTTCATGACAGAGTAACTAGCAAGGTCATCTTTCTAACCGACATTAAATGCATTTCATCTCAAGGGGAGAAAGGATTAAATTTCCCATGATGTCAATCTTTTGTTGTCGGAATTTGCTAACCATTCATTTGCTCGAATAGAATGTTCTATTTATGATCCCTAAAATAGCCCATGGATCCGAGAGAGATTATGTGGCTTGGAGTTGCTTGATGGTCGTTGAGCAGGTGAGGTGGTGCCTGCTCCAATTTCTATAGTCTGCAGCCAGTTGTTTGCCCACAAGCGCAAGGGTTTGCAGCTGTGGCCTGTGTTTCCCCTAACTTGAGAAACCAAGGTATCGGTGTGTACTGTGTAGAGTTAACAATAAAAAAAGGCACCTTTTGCCCCTGATGGTTCTGATGAGGGTGTCAACCTCATTAGCTTTGTTAGTTGCAACAAGTAACGAGTAGATATTGTAGTATTAAGTTGTTTGTATTTTCAGTACAAATAATGATAGTAAACAAAAACACAAGGAATTGAGATTTTGTGTGT
>NC_057806.1:76051144-76309518 GCF_018294505.1 Triticum aestivum | reverse complement strand
TAGCATCTCTCACAAAAGCATGGAAACATTTTTTCTCACATGGATGGCCCTGAAACTCACATCATCCAACTACAAGTTGGTTCTGGTGCAAACACATGAATATAAGCCTAGGCATGTGAGTTTGATCAACCAAACAATCATGCCAAATTATGACATAGGTTGGGATCATGTTATATAAGCAGTACGTCTATAAATCCATTATATCGACACACGCCAAACCTAATGGCTAATATTTCACTCATAGTGATTGAAACCCTCATATACACCTGAGTTTAAATAATAAAATAGAGCATTGCACAAAGCATGATGACACCGCCACCTTCGTTTATGTGTTGTCTTGTCGTGAGCCTTGTTGGGCTTGTTGTGCTGTGCCCACAGCTGAACTTGGGTCTATGTGTTTGTGTGTGGGTGTTGGACCTTGTCTGCGGTGGCGTTGTGTTTGTGTGTGGATTGTTCGTTGTTACCTTGATACTTTTTGCCTGGTGGTTGCTTTATTTATAAAGCGGGGCGAAAGCCTTTTTCAATAAAGCATGATGACATAGAGTTGAAGACCTAACCTCTGTCAAGGAGTTATGCAAACATTAGAAACACAAAAGAAAGATCTACTATGAACCCTTAGTCTTGGAGGTGGACTACTCACATCTCATGGGGGTCAGCGGATAGACATTGTTGATGAAGATCAGTGGTGATTTCCTCTCCGGTTCAGAAACATTCAGCACACTGCTAACACCAGCTAAGTACTCCCAGTTCAGGTTTCAGTACTAGGCACTTGCACATATCTACACTGCATATTACACGCCAAAACATTCAGCACACGTCGCACACGCTGCAGGAACTTAGCCCACTAAGGCAAACCGACCGTCGGACTTCTTCCTCCTGACAACATGGACGGTCATCGTCGTCCCGGCCTTCTTGTTCTCATTCCTCGCGCCTTTGATCAGCTCGAAGACGCAGATATCCCCCTTGTGCAGTTTGTTGTCGCGGATGAACTTGACCCAGGGTTGGCCCCTGAAGCCTTTGCTGGAGCTCCCCTGGTAGTAGCTGACATGCCACCTCTCTTCTCTGTTTGGCCTGAGCAGCAGCACTTCATGTGATCTCATGTGAAGATGTTCGTGTACAAATTCACTGGGGATGACCTACACAAGCCACAAGGAGAAATTAATGTCTAAACATATGGGAACCTTGTGCATGCCAGAGTTGACAAAGAATTACACAAGCTTGCTGTAATCGTTTTGATCAATCCAAACTGACCAGAAAGTTGTCCTTGCGTTGCAGGTGGGCCCTCAGAAGAACTGTCATGAACGCTGGATTGCCCCGTTGCAGCGAAGTCAGCCCGATTATTTCATGTTTTTCATCGTCGGGTAGTTGCTTCACAACCCTCGAGTAGCAGTAGTCGAAGTCAGCATATGTGTCATCATCACTCTCCTCTTCCTCAGTTTCCTCATGCTTAACATCACATGAGCTGCTACAGTTTGGTGATCCAGGAAGAAGATCTTTCCCTGAAACAGTGTGTACATGAGCTTAAATTTACCATTTGAAATTACCAGCAAAAGATAATTATTGATCATGCATAGTTAACTACATGGGTCTGTGTTAGCTGACTACACCGAGATCTCAAGAAAGGGATATATTCAGAGATACATCTCATGCATTAGTCGAACCACAAAATCATAATGCCTTACTTGGTTTGTTCCGGCTACTGAATTTCCTTAAAGTGGAGACATTCTGACGGGACTCAATCAACTGAGACGGCACACTTGTACCATCGTCGTCGTCATCATCATCATCAGAATCAGAATCATCACTAAGAGAGTATTGCTCAACCTGTTGACCCACCATACCATCAAAATGTTTGTGCATACCAGCGCCAGCGAAGAGAGAAGACAGTTTCTCGCAACCGCTCGCGTCGAAGATCAGAACCTCAAAAGAGTTGCCACTGAATGTGAAGACCAGGAGGTCATTCTCCTGCAGTTCATGAGCCTTGGCAAAATCTACCCATCCTGAGCTGAAGAACAGGTCATTGCCAACCTTGCTAACACCCACATGCCACGTTTCGCCGCTTGGTGCTTTCAGGTCAAAACCCTGTGGGCTCTGCATCTGCCTGATGAAATTGCTCGCGAACTTGTCCGGTATGCGCTAAGATGGAGGAGACAAAATTGGCAGGCGATTAGTCACATGGTTAGGTTCAGAGGACCTAATGCATTTTAAGTCTGTACAGCCCATTATTGGGAGGTAAGTTCCATCTTCCAAGACATTTCCTTTTTTGGAGAAGACACCAATAGTGACGGATGAGCCTTGTAAGAACTTCTTTATGCTTTCTAGAAAATCAGGGTTAATCCTAGTTGTTGTTTTTAAATCAACTTTTTTAGGGGGGAAATCAACTATTTGGAACTAGTACAAGCGGTCAACTATTGTTACAGAGTTCAATCCTTGTGAGGGTATTGGATACTTACAATGCGCTGCTGGGAATCTTGTGTCATGAGCTTGAAGAACCTGGTCTTGCTCACATCCATGTGCTCCCAGTAGTAGTGCTCCTGCCACTTCTTGCAGCTCTCGCACCCTTTCTCACCCATCATCTCATCTGCCATTCAGCAATCACACAAGCAACATCCTCAGCCACAGCACACACACACACACACACACACACACAGAGAGAGAGAGAGAGCTGTGATTGCCTTGCTCTTGATGCATTCCCTTTATTCTTCCTGGTGAGAAGAGAGAGAAAGGAGTTGTGCTGGTGCTGGCTGACGAGACTAGTGGAGTAACTACATACATACATAGATTTCACCTACAAGTTACAGCTCAGGGGGAGACTAGTGGACTCTGGGTGTTGATGGACCTTACCCACTGAAAGGTGGGGCCACCATGGCAGATGCGTGCTACTATGTTTACTTCATCTTTGGGGGAGGTGAAATTGGCAGTAAGTGGAGTGGACAGTGCGCAGTCATTTCAATCAAGTAAAGTTGTCAGAAACTAACTGTAATCAAATTATCTGTGATCTTATCTAGTTACAGCTCATTGCCTCCTGGTTGCAGCATACAGTTATCAGAAGCAATCCATTGACAATACTTAATTTGAGGTTAAACTTTGCAAGAATGTAGAACAATACATAAGCTTCTCAAATTTGTACACATCAATTTCATGGGATTACAAGAATTTTTGCGCATTTTCAAAGGATATATCCGAAACAACTTATACTGATATTTAGAAGCCACAGTATGATCATGATTCTGTAACACAAACTAACCAGGAAGTATCATCATATCCAGGTAATATAGTTTATTCTAGCACTTTTCTGAGATTTTGTCGGATGAGTCAGGGAAATTCTAACACAAAACCCACTGACGATACTAAACTTCCCGACTACAAAAGCATAGGCAAAAAAAGGAGCAAATCAACAGTACTCTTCTTTTCGGATGATGTGGACCATCATCCTGAGCTTCTTCTTGTTTTCAATCCGCTCGAAGAGGCAGACATCGTCTAGTTCCAGTTCGTTGTCAATGACAAACTGCTCCCAGCCTCTAACAAGCCAACGCCTTGAAGCAAAGCTCTTGAATTCAGTTTTCCATGGAGCGCTTTCCCCGGGCCGGTGAAGCCTGAAAATTTGGTTCTCACCAGGGAGAAAATCTTTGGCATAATCCAGACTGAAGGCCTGATTGCACGGAAAAAATAGAAGTAAGATTTAGTGAAAACTTCACTGCTCTAATTTTCTGTTTTCTCACTATAATAGGGAATAAACTTCTGCTGATGAATTGTATTTTTCCTTTTCTTTTGAATATGAACAAAGTGATGGTGGCTCACCAAACTGGGGCTTCTGCTGCTAACATTGGTTTTCATCATGATAGACACAAAAACAGGGATTTCAGGCTTAATAGCTTCTACTTTCTCATATACTTTAGTCTTCAGCAGACCCTCCAGAGTGGTGAATCGTGACAACCTCACTTTATCTGCAGGCCTAAAACTCTTGGCTTCAGGCCTAAGACTCTTGGAAGAAGCGGGAAATCCTACATAAAAGACCCAGTCACAAATTACTAAACATGGGACACGAAACCAATATAATGTACATAATCTCTTACAGAATCTGCTGGATTCATTTTCAAGTATTTCCCTACTGTGAGTAGAGCTACATCTAAAGGATGATCCCTCAGACTGCATGCATATACGCAGGGAATTACCTGGTGGATGATGATAGCTTGCTTTAAGCAGATGAACTGCCATTGTGAAACTTCTCTGCCTCTTTAATACTTCAAACACGCAAGTATCGCCTTTTTGCAACTGGTTGTCATCGACAAATCCCAACCAGCCGGTAGAAAGATGATATGTATCATCAGCGTTGATCCTGTAATGAGCACCCCATGTCTTGCTATGACTGGCATGGCAAAGTGTGATGAATTCGTCTTTGCGTGGAAGGTGTTTGATAGCGTAATCTTTGCATATGACCTATTACAAATGATCTAGCAGTTAGTTTCGATGAGTTCAGCAAAGTTTCAACAAGATTTAACAGGTGAATCTGAAGTTCTCATCATCGCAAGAACAGGTTATGTAGACTCAAACAGCTCAAGTAGTCATTAAGTATGCAATGCAAGTAATGCAACATACCAGAAATCCATCAACCAGACTGGCACTGGACATGGTTTTGACATATAATGGAATCTCAGGCCTGATGTTTTGCTCAATTTTGTTGACTTCCACCTTATGTGCATCAGTCAGGTTGCACCCTGTTGCTAAGAAATAGCGAGACCTGGTGGAAGTCTGAAGTTCACCCGAACTCCTGGCATCTTCAGAAGATGGGGCTTCCCTTTTAGCTGTGCAATATCAACCATTAATGCTGTTAATAATGAAACTTGATCGCACTGTGCTGGAACTAGGAGAAACATGTATTTTTACTTGGTTTGTGTGGGGTGCCTGCTGGATTCATCTTTGAAGTTTTGCAACTGTCGCTGCAGCAACCATTGTGACGCTTTGCTAACCTTTCACCCTCCGGTGATAACATTGGATTATCACGAGGAACGCTCCGTTTTTGGAGACCTGGATTGTGGTTCATTACAACGCAGGATGTCTCTTTCTCGCAAGCACTTGGATCATAGATCTCAACTTTGAAGTGGGAGTCCCCATTGTATTTGAACCTCAAAAGGTCACCCTCTTGAAGCTCATAAACTCTGGCAAATTTTGACCATCCAGATCGAAGGACTAGATTATTCAGTTCCTTGGCAATATGAACATTATATGTATTACCATCTGGAGTTTCTAGTTTGACTAGTTCAGAGATCTTTCCCCCGACACTGCGCACAAACTTCTCTGGTATGGTCTGCAGGGATTAAAAAATAAATTTGACATACGAACGCCGTAGTCATGTACATGGTAGGATAAAACCGAGGTAATTTACACTAACATGGAGTATGTCATAAAATTGAAAGCATTACACCATTACCATTTTAAGAGTAATAACTAGTTATATTGATCCATATAAATAACAAGGTCGTTGCTGCTAATTTTACTGAAAACCAAGAGCAAACATGTTTTCTTCTCAATGCAGATATAAATTTCTTTATTTGAATATGCCTTATGCATAGTTTTAAGGAGGGTTTTCAGGATATGCCACCCCCACCAACAAGTCAGTTTTTCAGGGCATGCTTTACAAATTATCCATGTCTCACAGAACCACAGACATGTGGATCCTAACTCCATGCATGAACAGAATATTGAGGTGAATGTCCTGATAATTTCCGATAACCTTCTCACGTTCAACATTTTTGCCTGAAATTGATTCTCGAACAACTACTCATACAGAAAAACAAAACTGGTTTGAACCTCCAAATCAAGTACTAAGATGAGTAAACCATGAAACTGTTATCCCAGGACCTAAGTTGTCCACTTACCAAAACAACAAACTAACAAAACTATAGAACATGTATATTTGTCCACAGGAACAGCACAGTCGAAAAGATCGTACCACTCCATTCCTGAAATTGCCAAGCATAAGCTTAAAGAAACGCTTTTTCCGATTATCCATGTGGTCCCAATATTGATGTGCGACGTAATCCCTGCATCGTGTGCAAGACTTGTCCATCCTCTGATCACTCCTACAATGTTAATAAAGATGGAAGTTATTAGGAAGGGAGGACAAAATCAATTTACAGTAGGCACGTAAACAGGTGGGAACTGGGAAGTAACCTAAAAACTTCCAGTATTCAGGCTAACTGACATGAACCGACTGTACTGGCTTTGTGCCCTACTGTTGAAAAAGAACATCACTAGAAAAGTTTATTCAGGCTGATGCAGATGAAAGCATGACAAAAGTTGCTATTTGATAGATTTGACTTTTGAGCACTAAAAGCTGCAGAATCTACTGACATATTCCAGTTTCATTTCTTCCATATAGTCTAAGAAGATAAGGAAGGGCAGCAATATCTAGAGAGTGTAGTAGCAGATTGTGTCAGTACCAATAGCCAAAACAACAGCAGAGATTAAAGCAGGAGATTACCAGGACTTCTGCAAGGATGCTGGTTGCCACGGATCCAGAGGGATGTTCTGAGCAGTGCTAGCGCAAAGGTCACAGATAAATAGTATGGCTGTACGGAGAACCCAAAAGTCACAAGCCCCATTCAACACTTCAAGACACATATTTATGTGAATTAAAACCCAGTGTGGACAGAGAAGTAAAACTGATTAATTAGGGAGAGGAATAGACTGGGAACTGAAAACCATCCTCTTTAATTTTTGCAATGAATCGTTTTCTTCTGAGCATGAGCACTGAGCACACTGCCACTGCTCTGCTTCGACATACTTGGGAAGGTCTTCTTGACTATGGCTGTCAAACTGAGTGAACAGAATAGGGTATGGCCAGCCACTGATCAGGTCAGAGCTAGCCAGGCCTAGGCAGGAAACAATGTTTCAGGCATTTATTCTGGGAAAAAGAAATGCATTTGATGCTGGATCGTTTTTCTTTTGGCTGTACTTTAAAAATGCATTTACAGTTACTTCATTTTATAGCCCAATGGTGGAATCATTTTGTAAGTTGCTTGGCATAAAATGAGATGTTGCTGCTACATGGCAGTACAAGAAGGAAAGGGCAAGCCACAGTAGGGGCAAAAGCTCAAAACTGATGTTTGTGTATTAAATACAAACTGATGTACAGTTGCTGCATCCTAATAGAGCCTAGTAAGAGGTTTATCACAATTCTGCTATCTTCTACATTTCAAGGATAAAAAAAAAATAGCACATTTTAGCAATTTGAAAGGGAAAATTAATGAAATCATCATATTAAGCGTAACACTTGACAATGCACCTGAGTTAACATGACTAATTACTGTAGAAACCAATACAGAAACTGAACATTGACAACACATAACACAAGATAAGCTTCTGACTTGTAGGGAGTTCCCAATTTAGTTTACCAGCACAACTGAAGGTCCATAAAAGATATTTCATGGTAATGCAGAGCGGATCTATGATGGGACTCCCTGATTATAATTACTGATAAATAGGGAGCATCCAAAAGTCATACACAAAGAAAATTGCACCGTCAAAATTGGAGCTACCTTCTTACCTGGGCTGGGGGAAGACATGCACCAAAATACCAAATAGATCGGTAGTGGATGTTCGTAATTTTGATTTACTAGTAATAAAGGAAGAATAACATTAATGGTTATACAGGGTCTTATTCATGTGAGCCCACTGAGACAACAATCATGATAATGTTATGTTTCAATGCTAGGACATGCAAAAACTCCAGGAGTACATCGAACAATCAGTGTGACTGATTCCTAATGCTTCTTCAGATCAGGTTATCCAAGGCACTCAAGTGTCAGATTATTAGTAATCCTGCCAAAAAAACGTAACATGCACAAAAAGGGGGTTGAAATTGGATAATACCACACTGAGACAATTCATGATTGAAGTTCACCCAAGAAGGAAAGTGATAGTACTTACAGACATTTCGAATCCAACTGAATGGTTCTATTTCAACAAGACAAAAACATGTTGAACAGATTGACTGGAATAAAATCAAAATGGAAGTGGAACATAGCAGTGGCCCACACTATTCTCAGTTGTGAGATTCCATGAACAAAAAGGAGAGTCAACCAGCAACATTGATTGATTATAAAAGGTCGGCGAAAAAAGTTACAACTTTAAGCAACAACCACGAACAAAAATACATCAAAAGACGATTTTAAGACAGGATGTGAAAACTGCATCATGAACACATTCCAAGTACAAAGCACTCAAAACTATTTCATTTCCAGTGAGCTGCTTTACAAACATTGTTCAGTTGAAAGGAGCTCTACTGATGAGCCGCTGGTACATATTTGAGCAAACTCTACATGACACAAAAATAAGTCACATGTCGAGGAACTAGGCAAAGAATAAAAAAATCTGCTAAATCCACTACCAATTACCCCTCGAAACACAAATTATGGCTCGACAAAAGGAGAAAGATCACCTTCCACTCCTTCATTGATCAATATATCATACATCAAGCTCAAATTTGCCCTTCCATGTGCTCAGCAGCTATGGCCTCCATTTGGTCAGTAGCTATGGCAATACGCTCACTTTCCAGGAATGAAGGATCTAAGAACTTGGCAACAAATGCCCACATCTTGTACACATCTTCAAAGTTAGTGAGGAAGCCAAGCGAAGCAGTCACAACTTCAACTCTTACAGTCACCTTTTTACTGTCTTTGCGACCATTCTTATAAAAGGAAGCCTCGGGTATATCTAGTGCTCCATTTGACTGTTTCTGGTTTGGGTCTATCTTTATATGACTAAGAAAACCGATGCCGAGAGATATGCCATTTTTCTCAGCTATCTTCTGGACAAATTCAGCATTAATGAAAGCACCACCACTTTGCTTCAGATTGAAAGCAACGGCCGCTCCCCTTTCATACTTAATCTTTGGACCATAAATGTGGACAAGAGGAACTCCATCACTGTCTTTCAAGCCTGGCAGCTTCAGCTGCAACAGCGAAGTTACTAGCCAATTGATAAGGTACCTTAACCTAAGTGTTGTTCTGTTGAGCCCCATCATATCGACATGGTCAATGTGCCTGCAAATTATCTCTGGTTCCCTCCTGCTCCAGTCTTGAGCATCATCATACCCATCACTTACATCATCATCACGAAATGGATATCCAGACGCTTCAGCAGCATCTGAGGCCCGATGTAGTCTGTCAGCAATCATATTCGCCTCAGTGTTGAATGAAACTCTGCGCCCCATGCTTATAGCTCCGTCAATCTCTTCAACACCGAAGAGACGACCCCCAGCAAACCTGCTGTTTCCATCCCTCCGTCCAAGCAGCCGAAATTCCCCTTCAGTCTCCCTTCTTATCGCACTTTCCTTGTGGTCCAAATCACCGTTCATGGCATGTTGGCATGCAACCTCTTCAACCTCTGGCTCCTCTTGGATTTCACTAACTTGCCTAAAATGATTTCCCCGGCCATTCTCATAGATTTCTTCTTCAGGGTCTTCCCTGAGGCAGTCTACATCTTGTGAAACTGACAGTACAGCAGCATCAAAAGAAATCACATTACCATCATAAAGTGGGCTTCTAGATATCCTCGATGCTAGGTTAGGTGACATCCTCTTGTTACCCTTTCTGCCAGTGAACCAAGATGATGGTAATGGTGATCCCAGTTTCCCTTTCTTGAACTGACCAGACTTCTCTGACCCCAACGGGCTCTGGCCAACATCAACCCAGAAAGAGTTCTCTGATGAACAGTCCTCGCTGAATGCCGGGCTCCTCATCACCTCACCGACAGATATGCTCTCAGTTTCTTCAAAAATGGTGCTCGCCCCATCCCTATCCGAGCTGCTGTCACGACCCGGGTCACTCTCAAATGTCTCTCTGACCTGAGCAGAAGTGTACACACCCGAAAATGCTGGCAGCTGTGAGCCGTTTCGAACATCAGGCACTGGATTTTCATCTTTCGGAGTGCAAGGGTCATCTTCAAGTCCCTCTGTTTCCACTGCATCAAATTCATCGATGGAGTCACTCAGGTACTGTGGAAAGACCGGAACAATCCTGACCATCCCAGAGGCATTGCAGCCATTCCTCCCCTGCAAGCTTCCAATAACCGACTTCTTGATCAGAAGGCAACCAAATCCAGTTGGGTCAGAACCAAACACCCTGTAGAATGAGGTTATAATGAAGTCCGGCCGGAACAGCGAGAGCCCCAGCGAGTCCATGTCCTTGGGACCAAGTGCACCAGCATCAAGCATGACATGCCAGCCATTCTGCTGTGCCAGCGCCATCCACTGGTAGGAGTACTTGGCGCCGGTCACCCGAGACTGTGCAGGGAACACGAACAATCCGACTGCAGCATCCCGTCGCCTGGCCTTCCTCTTGCCCACAATCTCCTTGCGCAGCTCCGTCGAGCAGAGCTTGAGAGTGGGCCAGCGGAACCATGCGGTGCGCGTCTTGGCACCCTTTGCCCGCGCACTCTGCGCCATCCAGTTCACCGACTGGCTCTCATGGTCAAACATGGTGAGCAGCCTTCGGTTGTTCTCGAACGGGTAGCACTCAGCGAGCAGCTTGAACGCTGACCCCCGGCTGACAGTGAACACCAGGGCGTACTCGCTGGCCGGCACATTCAAGTACTCCAGGATCCGCTCCTTGATGTCATTCTCGGCCGTGCCGGGCTCAGCGCCGCCGTAGAGCGCGTGGTTGCTCAGATTGGCATTGAGCTCGGACAATGTGAAGGAGGAGGAGGAGTCCCAGCTGGAGTCGAAGAGGCCGAAGCCGCAGTAGTCGAGGCAGACCCTGCCGGCGCCGGGGGCGTCGAGGTGGGAGTAGTGGTCGAGGCGGAGGCGGTCGACGTCGGAGGTGGAGGCGTAGTCCGGGTACATGGAGAGGAAGGTGGCTATGGCGTGGGCGAGGAGCGGCAGGTCGGAGATGGAGCGGAACGGGCCGGCGGCGGCGGCGAGCGCGGTGGCGCGGAGGAAGTCGCGCTGCGCCCGCAGGCGCGCCAGGGAGCGGGAGCGCGTGACGGCGGCGTCCTCGTCCGCGCCGGCGGCGTCCGGCGGCGGGCAGAGGGCGCCCTCCTCCGACGCGGCGTCCAGCGCGTCGCGCAGCTGCCGGAGGAACGACGCCGTGTCGTCGCGCCGGCCGTTGCCGCCGCCATGGCCGCCGCCGCCTCCTCCTCCTCCGCCACGCCGCCGGTGGTTCTTGGAGAGGAGGATGGCGGCGCAGTGGGAGAGCGGCTTCCACAGGGAGAGATGCATGTGCCGCGCCCCCGAGCAGTCGGATCGACGACGGGGAAACCAACCGTGCGTCGCGGCTGGGATCAGCGGGCGCGGCGAGGCATGGGGATGGGGCTGACCGGAAAACCCCGGGATTTCTGGGTGGGTGGTGGGATTCCGGATCAGCGGGCGCGGAGAAAACTGCGGCTCGGCTCCGGGTGGGGAAAGAAAACCGGATCTTCCGCCGGGGGGAGAGAAAATGGGGATCAGAAAATGTCAGAGCCCGAGCGCCCCCATCAACCAAGAACAGTGGCCGGCTGGCTGTGGGTGCAGAAATCTCAGTGTTTGAGGTGGGGAAACTGCGGATTTTCTCGGAGCTTTCTTTGAAGCAGAAATGGCGGAGGGTGGGGGGGCTTGAAATGCCTGAAATGCAATGACACGCTCCGCCTTTCCCAGCAAAAAAGGAGACGGCTTTGGCTTTTGGCAGGACCAAGAACTCAAATTAAAGAAGAGGGATAGAAAGAAACAAAGAAAGAAAGAAGCCTCAGCAAAGATTTGACTCCACTCTCCTTGCTTTTGCACACCACCACCACCAAGAAGAAGCCATCAATGCTCTCTCAAACCAGTGGAAATCCAGAGATGAAAGGAGCTCGCTCGCTCGCTCACACTCACTGGCTTCACTCAGAGCTCAGATCCTCCCCGCTCTCACCAAACTCGTCGCGAGTGGTTTGGGGCGCACTGAATGCGTTGGCATCATGAAGAGGGGGTTGCATTCATTTCCGCCCAAGAACTACCAACACCACACCAACTTCACTCTCCTTTTCCTTTCCTTTTTTCCCCCTGTTTGTACTACACTCACCACTGCTGCAGCTACTGCCTACTGCCTACTGCATTGCCTCGCTTTGGAGCTGCAAAAGTAAGCAGCGGCACTATTTTAGTGAGGCTGGCCTGGGCTGGGGTGGGGTGGGGTGCTTTAGTAGCATCCACCGGGTAAAAAACAAAGTGTTTGGTACTGTCACACTAATATTATCATTGGCTCTACCTTGTTAGTTTTTGCTCCCTGGGGCTCACACACGCGCAGTGGGCTGTAAAGTGGGGGGAGGAGGAGGAGTCGCTGCAAGCAAGGCTTTCGTTCTTGGGGCATTGACTTTTCTTTCTTTCTCTCTTTCCTTCCCCCGTTGAGGAATTGAAATGCAGGGCAGCGGCTTTTGGTTTTATGGTTTTTTAAAGCGAAAGTTTTTGTCTGCATGATTATTTCCTTGACCGGTTTCTCGTGTGTGTGTGTGTGTGTGTGGAGTTGTCTTTATGCACGTGTGCTTTTTAGGGGGGTGAATATTGGTAGTTTTTGCTTCCCATGTCCTTTCATTGCATGATGATAATTCTTCTGTAATCATGGTGTGTTGTGTTGTGTTGCCTTTTCATGATTATTTTGGACGCTTTAGTGCCAGCGGAGCTGGATAGGTCCCAAAGGAAATAATTTCTTTCCCTGGCTTGGTTAAATTTTCAATGTTGATGAGTACTCCACTAAACGAGTGAAGTGGGCATATAACTGGCACTTGTTCACCATCGCAAACTGACAAGTAAAGAATGGAAATGTATTGAGGATCAATTTAAAACAAACTAAGCTGCCGGAAGGGCAAGCTTACGTCTTATGGAGGTCGGCTGGTACTTAACACGTTATTAACTAGTATGTCGATGTTCCTATTATCTTTTTTGAAAATACATAAGGGGTGCGGAAAAGGTTAGATTTCTATCGATCTCGTTTCTTCTGGCAATATGATGAAGTAAAGACGAAATACAGATTGATCAGGCGGGATATTATTTGGAGAACCAAAGACCAAGGGAGGCTTGGGATTGAGAATGTGGAGATCAAAAACAAATGCTTGTTAAGCAAATGGCTATTTAGGTTATCAGTTGAGATCGACGGTATGTGGGCACAGACCCTACGTAACAAATAACTATTATCAAAGTCTCTACCCCAGGTTACCGTCAGACCTAACGACTCGCCATTCTGGAAGGGCCTAATGCGGACAAAGGGTGCCTTTTTTCGCAGAGCGAAATTTTTGGTTGGAAATGGTACTACAACCAGATTTTGAGAAGATACATGGTTAGGGAGACGCCTTTGGCCTTGCAATATCCCACTTTGTATAATATTGTATAACATAAGGAGGTTTACATCGCTACAGTATTACAGTCGTACCCCTTGAACATCCAGTTCAGGAGATCCCTAGTGGGGGAGCGGTGGAACTCTTGGCTGCATCTTGTGTGAAGATTGATGGATGTTCAACTTTCTGAACAGCCTGACTTGTTTCACTGGAAATTAACTAGGAACAGGGCTTTCAGGGTAAAATCTATGTACTTGGATCTGATTGATTCTGGCCCAATCCCGAGTTAATTCATATTTGGAAAATTAAAGTTTCATTGAGAATCAAGATATTCATGTGGTTCGTTCACAAGCAAGTGGTACTCACCAAAGATAATTTGCTTAAGCGTAGTTGGGTAGGCAGTTTACATTGTTGTTTTTGTGATAATGATGAAACGATACAACATCTCTTCATCGATTGCCCTCTCGCTAAGCTTCTTTGGCGTCCGCTTGGATCCAGTTAGCATTGACATGTTAGCATCGACATGTTATTTGGGACATGGCTTACTGGAGTGGAACCAGTTACTGGGGGACGTATTCAGATAGGAATATGTGCACTTCTTTGGGCTATATGAAATTGCAGGAATGATATGATCTTTAACACACAAAATCTTTTGAATTTCTTGCAGGTTATCTACAGAGCGTCCGCTTGGATCCGTACGTGGTCGTTACTCACTCATACGGACTCCAGGGAGCTTTTGATTACTGGGTGCAACCGATAGAAGATGGTAGCACGGGCATCTACAACCAGTTTGGATGGCGGTCCAATAATAGGATAGATGTTTAGTCGTCTTGCCTTGTTCATTGCCAGTTGTGGCTTTGTTTTATTTACTTTGCTTTTTGTGCTCCTTCTGCGAGTTGCGCTTGTTGGAAATATGCCCTAGAGGCAATAATAAAATGGTTATTATTATATTTCTTTGTTCATGATAATTGTCTATTGTTCATGCTATAATTGTGTTATCCGGAAATCGTAGTGTGAATACATAGACCACAACACGTCCCTAGTGAGTCTCTAGTTGACTAGCTCGTTGATCAAAAAATAGTCATGGTTTCCTGACTATGGACATTGGATGTCATTGATAACGGGATCACATCATTAAGAGAATGATGTGATGGACAAGACCCAATCCTAAGCATAGCTCAAAGATCGTGTAGTTCGTTTGCTGTAGCTTTTCTAAATGTCAAGTATCATTTCCTTAAACCATGAGATTGTGCAACTCCCGGATACCGTAGGAGTGCCTTGGGTGTGCCAAACGTCACAACATAACTGGGTGACTATAAAGGTACATTACAGGTATCTCCGAAAGTGTCTGTTGGGTTGGCACGAATCGAGACTGAGATTTGTCACTCCGTATGATGGAGAGGTATCTCTGGGCCCACTCGGTAATGCATCATCATAATGAGCTCAATGTGATCAAGTGGTTGATCACGGGATCATGCATTACGGTACGAGTAAAGTGACTTGCCGGTAACGAGACTAAACAAGGTATTGGGATACCGACGATCGAGTCTCGGACAAGTAACGTACCGATTGACAAAGGGAATTGTATACGGATTGATTGAATCCTCGACATCGTGGTTCATCCGATGAGATCATCGTGGAGCATGTGGGATCCAACATGGGTATCCAGATCCTGCTGTTGGTTATTGACCAGAGAGTCGTCTCGGTCATGTCTGCATGT
The DNA here is from genome assembly GCF_018294505.1 of Triticum aestivum. Classification (NCBI taxonomy): domain Eukaryota; kingdom Viridiplantae; phylum Streptophyta; class Magnoliopsida; order Poales; family Poaceae; genus Triticum; species Triticum aestivum. The sequence continues at coordinate 76,294,514 of NC_057806.1, read as the reverse complement.
CTCCCGAACCCGTATGGTTACACACTTAAGGTTCGGTGACGCTAGGGTTGTTAGGAAGACTTGTATGTGATTACCGAATGTTGTTCGGAGTCCCGGATGAGATCCCGGGCGTCACGAGGAGTTCCGGAATGGTCCGAAGGTGAAGGTTTATATGTAGGAAGTTGTCATACGGTCACCGGAAAGGTTCGGGGGCATATCGGTATTGTACCGGGGCCACCGGAGGGGTTCCGGGGGTCCACCGGGAGGGGCCACCTCTCTCGGAGGGCCTAATGGGCTGTAGAGGAAAGGGGAACCAGTCCTACATGGGCTGGCCGCATCCGCCCCCTTGGGCCCATGCGCCTAGGGGTGGGGGGAAACCCTAAAGGGGGCGCCCCCTTGCTTGGGGGGCAATCCCCCTCCCCTTGGCCGCCGCCCCCCTCTAGATCTCATCTAGAGGGGGCCGGCCCCCTTCCTCCTTCCCCTATAAATAGAGGGGCAAGGGGAGGGCTGCATACAACATCCAAGGCGCAGCCCCTCCCCTCCCCAACACCTCTCCTCCTCCGTAAGAGCTTAGCGAAGCCCTGCTGGAGTACTGCGGCTTCACCATCACCACGCCGTTGTGCTGCTGTTGGAGCCCTCTTCCTTAACCTCTCCCTTCTCCTTGCTGGATCAAGGCGCGGGAGACGTCCTCGCTCCGTACGTGTGTTGAACGCGGAGGTGCCATCCGTTCGGCGCTAGGATCTTCGGTGATTTGGATCACGACGAGTACGACTCCATCAACCCTGTTCTCCTGAACGCTTCCGCTCGTGATCTATAAGGGTATGTAGATGCACTCCTCTCTCCCTTGTTGCTAGATGACTCCATAGATTGATCTTGGTGATGCGTAGAAAATTTTAAAATTATGCTACGTTCCCCAACAGTGTTGCACTGTGGACCTTGGTTTGTTAGACTTTTAATAAAATGGCTGCATGCATCGTCCTAATGCATAGGCCGGGGTTCTTTCCTCCTTTTAAGAAAAACTGACACTTGTTCTTCTTAACGACAACTCCATATAAACTAGGTGTTTACATTTGAATAATACTTTCTCTGTAAATGACTTCACAACATATCTTCGCTCGCTCCCGCGAGCGACAGGAGGGACAACCTAGTCGCCATCGGGGCATCCCCTTCTTCATTCTCCTTCCTCGCGGCCGCCAGAGGGTGCAACTGGGCTTCCCGGCGGCGGTGGGGGGATCCATCCTCCTCTCGCATGGTGGACTCGGCGTAGGCCAGGGCTGTTGGGCCAGAGTGTGGCTCCAGAGCAAGGCAACGACGATGGCGTGGGCGGGTGCGTGTTGGGAGACGTGGAGCAGAGCATGCTCGGGGATCAACGGCGACCAGATCTGACCCACAGGTGGCGCGGCCGTGGTCAGTCGGCTACATCATGGCTGTGGAGGTTGCTCCTCGCAGCAGCAGCGGCATGTCTCCTTACCCGATGTGGCCTTCTAACGACGCGGCATTGGATGCCGGGGCGGTGGCTTCGGGCGGCGGAGCTGGTGGTGGCCTTCTCGTCATAGTGATGGAAGGTCAAGCGCGGGTGCATGCCGGGGCGACGCGCCAGGGATTCGGGACCTAATGCCCAGATTTGACGGTCGCGATGACGGTGGGTGCTTCCTGTAGTACCCGGAATTGGGGCGGTGACCCCTCTTCTTCAACGGCGGCGGACTCCATGGTAGTTTGGGCGACATGGAGTCTGCTCTCGAGGTGGTGACGACCTTCGGAGGCTGGTGACAGTATGGGACGTCCCCTCCATCAATAGATCGGGTTCGATGCGGCTCAGCAGGTGACACATGTGTCTTTTTGGGGTTGTGGGGCAGTGCCTGTCACGGGCGGGTGAAGTCGCAGGTGGATGCTACGCACGACGTCTCATGTGGGGGGCATTAAGCCATGCCTGCTACCGGCATGTTTTGCACGGTGGCTCTGATGGAGGTCTCCTGTCTAGCCTGTTGCTGCTAGATCAAAGGTGGTGCGACAGTGGCGGGAGGCAGACGGTATGGGACGTCTGCCTTCTGGTGTCTTCTCCAGAGGTATCCAATTATCAAGGTGTCGGTACCCGGATATGGTATGGCGGTACACGCGGCTTCAACGACGACTTTATACACTCCGTCGGAAACACAATATCTATGATCAAGCTATGTTGAGACGCACCTGCGTCTCGTGCATCGTGTCCTTATTGATGGTGGTGAATTGAAGCTTGACTTTGAGGATGAGAATCCGAAGTTCAACCTTGTGTTGGACTCGCCCTCACTGGCGCACGTACGGCGATTCCTTCTTGAAGCGTAGCCCGAGAGTTCTGTATTTTCCGTTTTGTTGTCGTCTTGTAATAGAGTTAGTGGTTATCTGATGGAGTTACTGTCACGAGGCATGCGGATTCGGATTTTCTTTTCGCTTAATTTTTGGCTTGATGTTGGTTGGCCGCTGGATTTTGCCTTTTTAATAATATATGGTTGTATGCAGAGGCTGGGGTAATCCTCCTCTTCCAAAAACAGCTTCTTTGTAAACTAATATAATAATATAAAACGTTTTAATCACCATTTTGCATTTTTCTATTTCCATCTTATTGTCCAAGCTGAAAAAACAGCCATATGGAACCTCTCTATCCATCTACACACCCGCCGGCAGCAGCAGCACGTCTACAACGCCCATGCACAGAGGATCCTAGGCAATGTCAAACGCTGCCAGCCACGTAAGCCCTGTGCGGCCGTGAGCTGTCGCAGAAAAGGCCGGAACTTTTTTATATCTCCATGTCCATGCCGCACTGCTGCCGCTGACCTAGTGACACTGTGAATGAGTGACAGCAACAGTTCTGCTCTGCGATGTGGCCTCGTCTGGTCTACTCACTGATTGAGCGAGTTTCAGATTTTCTTTATCGCCATCGTAAAAATGTCAATGAGATTCTTTTTTTTTTTTGCCACCAAGACTGTGACAATGTATTATTGACCGCGGCCCCTTGCTTGGTGTACCAATTATTGTGGTGGCCGGAGCAGGAGCAGGACCGCTCGCTGCAAATACGGGTCAAGGACGATGAGTGCGTACTATACTGGAGATAAGCAGAGCGCAGGACGCGCCGGTGCACTGTATCTCCCGATTTATTTCATCCTCCCAAAATACAAATGCTGGAGTACGTTTTGTAGTACTTGAAAAGAAGGGGCAGATGAGATCGGGATGGGTGGATGGATGGATGAGGCAGGGACTTGCTAGGTCAGCCCACGCAGCGCCGTGGCCAGGGCAGGCACAGATCCCACTCCCGGATAGATAGATGCCCATGCAATCAATTCCCAAAAGGAAAACGAAAAAGAAGCCATCCGGACTAAGATTCCGTTGATTAGCTGCAAACTGCATCGCGGTGCTGCAAGATGGTGTTGATCTGAGGAGCCTAATCATTGACCTGTTGATCTGAGAGCACACAGATCAATTATTATCTCCATGATCTGAGTTCTGAGCCAGCCATGCATGCTGATTACTGTATTATTGAAGAAACGCTTGTCTAGAGCCAGTTTTCAATAATCATCAAGGAAAACTGATCGTTAGTTAATGCAGGCTAGAAGCTACTGGCTGAGCTAGCATTAGTTGCTCCTAATCTTGTACTGGGTTTTGTTTTTGTAAGCGCGTGTGGGGTGAGGACACGGGCAAGGCCACGGAGCATGCGGAAACAATGCGGGCTGAGCTAGGCAGAACCCTAGCCTGGTTGGGGCAGCCACCCACTTTGTCAGCCTCTTTTGTTTTTATGCCTCAGCTCACCTCTCAAGGACCTACAAAAACCAAGGCTCTTTTTTTGTAGTGGTGGTTGAGAGGATGTCCGGAGAAGAGGTCGGTTTTAGGGTGTTCGTTTCCCCTCTGTGCCGCAAGCTCTTTATCTGCAACCCTTTTCTTGGTTTCGGGAGTGGATTTTTCTTTTGCTTCTTCAAAGGTGTTGTTGACTTCTTGTGCATTGTTTATTAAGGGTTGGTTTTCTATGACATGCTAGGGCATCTTCAAAGCTACACTACAAATCGCCCATAAACGTCCGGATTTCTCATTATATGTAAAGTTCCATTCAATAATACGGTTTCTTACGGGCTGCACAAAAAAATCTGGCCCAAATACAACAAAAAAAAAACACTTATTGCTTTTTTATATGTGATGAAATTTTGTGCATGTATGCTATAATTTCTATCAAGATATTGTTTTCCGAATCAACCTCCAGCATGCACTCGACGGACGGGTGAGTCTGACGTAACTAACAAATTACTTTTGCTCCATATAATTCAGTTCCTACATGATTTGAGATAGCTCGGATAGTCTAAGTCTCTTCAATTTGTAGGATTCCCAAATGCAAAGTCAATTTGTCATGTTCTTTGTGTGTCTTGCATGACGAAAACAAAGGAATGAGAAATGTAAACTGGGAAGGCAAAAGGGCATGTGCGGTTGCCTGGGTTATTTTTGAGCTTTTTGCATATACGACTTGGTTGGGTCTCGCTAAGCAGAAACAACTTGGAACACTAACGTCGGTGGAGATTTAGACTAGATTAACTTTTGCTATGCTAAAAAATGGCATGTGTGCATTTGTTTAATGAAATATTTCCAACATGTCATGAATGTGGTCCAATTTAAATAAAAATCATCCGGGTTGCATGAAATCATTTGGTTCATTCAAATCTTGTTTAAAATATATTCGGACGTTTGAGGTACACGGTTGGCTGGCCGCCTCCCATATCCATGTCAGCGGACGTGTCAGCGAACGAATACTATGTCTGTTTTAGGAGTCTCCGAAGTCTGCGTTGGAGATGGAGTAGTCCTGTAAATCAAATGAGCTTTATAGGAAAAAAATAAAGATTTAAATTATACTACAACGGCAATATTTGATGTCAGGTTCTTCAGATCTATTCAAGGATTCAACGACGACGACTGTAGCTTCGGGGCGCTGCTCCTTATGAGCACGTGCATGAAAACTTTCCGACTGTCATTGACAAGGTCAAACCGGCTCCGGTATGGGAGCAGCCGACGACTCGTTCTGGCGGCGACTATGATCGTTATGTGGTCTATGGACCTCAATGTATTTTCTATTATATTTGAGGTGTTTTATACCTGTGATAAATTTTTATAATAGATTTGATTATTTTTGGAAAATAAATAAATTATACTACAAGATTCTTCGATAAAAAGAAGTCCAAAGCTCTATGTAAAATCCGGTAGCACCCCTGGTTCACATCCACAATTATTTAGTGTTTCCATGTTTGACCATGAGTGGAGTACTGCAGTGCGCCTGCCCCGTTGTTTTTGTTGTGTTGCGTCCGCTCGCAAGTCCGTGTCCACTCCACCATCGCCATGCCACCATTTGTTTACTGCTCCCGCTCTGATCGTTACCTGTCGTCTCGGGCCCATGAGATTCTTCTCCGTCCCCGGCCTCGAGACGGAGAGATGGCGTGAGCGTTTGGTTGCAAGCGTTGAAGAAACCACCTAGGGTTCCAATCCTCCTCCTTGTTTATCTATCACAATGTTACTACCATGTGGTGGTGATGGTGATGGTGATGGTTAACCTCCCAGTGAGCGGCGCGCGGTAATTTCTTAGTAACTTTCATCTCCCGATGCCCCTGCCCTCACGCTGAGCTAAACAGTCAAAGTTGATAACGTCTGACTTGGATCCTGCAAATCGAGCCGCTGTGGATCTGAGTCGCGCCAGTGAGACTTTGAACGGAAAGCGAGATGCCTTTTTTCAAGGAATGCAGGTGGAGACAATTCCTTCACCTGCATTGCATTTCTGTGGGTTTCAGGCAGCGGTAGAAGTTGCAGGAACAGAATCCTGGGACAAAAACTGTTGGCAGTCTTTTTTTCTTTTCTTGAGTGAAGTTGTCAATAGCCGGCCAAAATCACCAATTTGGCCTCATTTCAGAAGCTCGGCACAAAATGACTATCCAGAAAAGTTAGCACGATTTGTCTCTGGAACTCCATAGTCCCCGGCGTTGTTGCTATAGACTCCGTGACTGCACCCTTGGGCAACGTCATAGTCTTCAGCGTTGGCTCCCACTACATTGGCTCAGGGCAGCAACACATTAGTCCTTGCCGTTGCCTAGTGCAACTGCAACGCCAACATATCGAGCGTTGCTAAAATGGATTAGAACTTGTTGAAGTTTTCAGTAGAGGTCATTTCATGCTAAACTTGGCGCAAAGAGTCGATTTTGTGATTTTGTCCTCGATGGCCTAAGTTCTTGAGCAGTTGAGCTATGAACATGCAGACTTGTGCTGCTCGGCCTCTGAAGTAGTGGAGGTGTTGTGCAACCTCATTGTTAAGATTCAGAGCTCCGTGGTCTAGCCTTTTTCTGCCTTGGACAACCTGGTTTTTGTCTCGGGGCATCTCCAACTGTAAACCGTAATTTTTTTCCACATCCGTTTGTGGACTGGTCGAACCAGTCCGCATACACGGATATGGGAGCTGGACATATAACACTAGTCGCATATATTTCAAACTCTTTTTCAACAAATCGAATGAAATTCATGCAAACACGGCCGGGTTTCGTACAAACATGACAGATTTCATATAAACCAAACGAAAATGATAACATTTTTGACATATTTTCAACTAAAAAGCTAAAACTACGCGCACATACGGTCGCGCGGAGCTCCACTCCCACGACACAGATACACCACACTAGTCTACAGACGGCCGCGGCCGACCCCTTTGTCTTCGCCATGTCCGGCAGCCTGCTAACCCGACTGCCTGGAACCCGGAGGCATGTTCTTCCCCCGTATCTTTTGTATGTCCGGCTGCGCCGCTCATCGGAGCGACAAAGAAAGTGCTTCACCCAAAGGGAAAGGGTGCTTCCGTGGAGATCAGGCGGCTGCCCAGAATGATGTGAGATAAAGGAGAACTGGCCAGGGCACCGGCGGCGGCCTCCCGTGTTCTACTTATCCTCGATGATGGCGGCGGGCGTGGTGTGTCGACCGCCACCTCGTCGACATCCGCACAACTGGCTTCTTTCTCTGCGTGCATGGCGCGACTACGCGCGCGTCGACGACGGATGGTATGGTCGCAAGTACTGGATGCGACGACTGCCCGTGCCATTGCGCTCCTCGTCCTGTCGGCGTGGACCAACTCACCACTCCTCATCTAGCTGGCCTGGAGTGGCAACTGGCTCCGTTGGGCTATGCGAGGTGGGTGGGGCAGCGAGCGGCCTCGCTTGTATCCGGCGGGCCTCCCAGCCGGCTTGTATGCTGGAGAACTGCTCTTCTGAAGTCATCAGAAGAGTGGAGAAAATGGTGAAGAAGGAGATGGGGGGGGGGGAGAGGGGTGAGATTCTTGCCCGGTGTCTGGCCTCATTTAAATAGAGGATGGACGTGAAGGAAATATGCTCTAGAGGCAATAATAAAGTTATTATTTATTTCCTTATATCATGATAAAAGTTTATTATTCATGTTAGAATTGTATTAACCGGAAACATAATACATGTGTGAATACATAGACAAACAGAGTGTCACTAGTATGCCTCTACTAGACTAGCTTGTTAATCAAAGATGGTTATGTTTCCTAACCATGGACAAAGAGTTGTCATTTGATTAACAGGATCACATCATTAGTTGAATGATCTGATTGACATGACCCATTCCATTAGCTTAGCATCCGATCGTTAAGTATGTTGCTATTGCTTTCTTCATGACTTATACATGTTCCTATGACTATGAGATTATGCAACTCCCGTTTGCCAGAGGAACACTTTGTGTGCTACCAAACGTCACAACATAACTGGGTGATTATAAAGGAGCTCTACAGGTGTATCCAAAGGTACATGTTGGGTTGGCGTATTTCGAGATTAGGATTTGTCACTCCGATTGTCGGAGAGGTATCTCTGGGCCCTCTCGGTAATGCACATCACTTAAAGCCTTGCAAGCATTGCAACTAATGAGTTAGTTGCGGGATGATGTATTACAGAACGAGTAAAGAGACTTGCCGGTGACGAGATTGAACTAGGTATGAGATACCAACGATCGAATCTCGGGCAAGTAACATACCGATGACAAAGGGAACAACGTATGTTGTTATGCGGTCTGACCGATAAAAGATCTTCATAGAATATGTAGGAGCCAATATGAGCATCCAGGTTCCGCTATTGGTTATTGACCGGAGACGTGTTTCGGTCATGTCTACATTGTTCTCGAACCCGTAGGGTCCGCACGCTAAAGGTTACGATGACAGTTATATTATGAGTTTATGCATTTTGATGTACCAAAGGTTGTTCGGAGTCCCGGATGTGATCACGGACATGACGAGGAGTCTCGAAATGATTGAGACATAAAGATTGATATATTGGAAGCCTATGTTTGGATATCGGAAGTGTTCCGAGTGAAATCGGGATTTTACCAGAGTACCGGGAGGTTGCCGGAACCCCCCCCCCCCGGGAGCTATATGGGCCTAAGTGGGCCTTAGTGGAAAAGAGAAGGGGAAGCCCAAGATGGGCCGCGCGCCCCTCCCCTCCCTTGGTCCGAATAGGACAAGGAGAGGGGGTCGGCCCCCCTCTCTCTTTTCCTCCCTCCGCGAATCCTATTCCAACTAGGATTGGGGGGGGGGGATCCTACTCCCAGAGGGAGTAGGACTCCTCCTGGCGCGCCTCTCCTAGGCCGGCCGCACCCCCCCTTGAGCCTTTATATACGGAGGCAGGGGCACCCTAGAGAGACACAAGTTGATCCACGTGATCATATTCTTAGCCGTGTGCGGTGCCCCCTTCCACCATAGTCCTCGATAATATTGTAGCGATGCTTAGGCGAAGCCCTGCTGCAGTAGTACATCAAGATCGTCACCACGCCGTCGTGCTGACGGAACTCTTCCCCGACACTTTGCTGGATCGGAGTCCGGGGATCGTCATCGAGCTGAACGTGTGCTAGAACTCGGAGGTGCCGTAGTTTCGGTGCTTGATCGGTCGGGTCGTGGAGACGTACGACTACATCAACCAAATGCTTCCGTTGTCGATCTACAAGGGTACGTAGATAACACTCTCCCCCTCTCGTTGCTATGCATCACTTTGATCTTGCGTGAGCGTAGGAATTTTTTTGAAATTACTACGAAACCCAACAGTGGCATCCGAGCCTAGGTTTTATATGTTGATGTTATATGCATGAGTAGAACACAAGTGAGTTGTGGGCGATATAAGTCATACTGCTTACCAGCATGTCATACTTTGGTTCGGCGGTATTGTTGGACGAAGCGGCCCGGACCGACATTACGCGTACGCTTACGCGAGACCGGTTCTCCCGACGTGCTTTGCACATAGGTGGCTTGCGGGTGACAGTTTCTCCAACTTTAATTGAACTGAGTGTGGCTATGCCCGGTCCTTGCAAAGGTTAAAACAACACCAACTTGACAAACTATTGTTGTGGTTTTTGATGCGTAGGTAAGATTGGTTCTTGCTTAAGCCCGTAGCAGCCACGTAAAACATGCAACAACAAAGTAGAGGACGTCTAACTTGTTTTTGCAGGGCATGTTGTGATGTGATATGGTCAAGACATGATGCTAAATTTTATTGTATGAGATGATCATGTTTTGTAACCGAGTTATCGGCAACTGGCAGGAGCCATATGGTTGTCACCTTATTGTATGCAATGCAATCGCGCTGTAATGCTTTACTTTATCACTAAGCGGTAGCGATAGTCATGGAAGCATAAGATTGGCGAGACGACAATGATGCTACGATGAAGATCAAGGTGTCGCGCCGGTGATGATGGTGATCATGACGGTGCTTCGAAGATGGAGATCACAAGCACAAGATGATGATGGCCATATCATATCACTTATATTGATTGCATGTGATGTTTATCTTTTATGCATCTTATCTTGCTTTGATTGACGGTAGCATTATAAGATGATCTCTCACTAATTATCAAGAAGTGTTCTCCCTGAGTATGCACCGTTGCGAAAGTTCTTCGTGCTGAGACAACACGTGATGATCGGGTGTGATAGGCTCTACGTTCAAATACAACGGGTGCAAAACAGTTGCACACGCGGAATACTCAGGTTATACTTGACGAGCCAAGCATATACAGATATGGCCTCGGAACACGGAGACCGAAAGGTCGAGCGTGAATCATATAGTAGATATGATCAACATAGTGATGTTCACCAATGAAACTACTCCATCTCACGTGATGATCGGACATGGTTTAGTTGATTTGGATCACGTAATCACTTAGAGGATTAGAGGGATATCTATCTAAGTGGAAGTTCTTTAAGTAATATGATTAATTGAACCTAAATTTATCATGAACTTAGTACCTGATAGTATCTTGCTTGTTTATGTATGTTTGTAGATAAATGGCCCGTGCTGTTGTTCCGTTGAATTTTAATGCGTTCCTTGAGAAAGCAAAGTTGAAAGATGATGGTAGCAATTACACGGACTGGGTCCGTAACTTGAGGATTATCCTCATTGCTGCACAGAAGAATTACGTCCTGGAAGCACCGCTGGGTGCCAGGCCTGCTGCTGGAGCAACACCAGATGTTGTGAACGTCTGGCAGAGCAAAGCTGATGACTACTCGATAGTTCAGTGTGCCATGCTTTATGGCTTAGAACCGGGACTTCAACGATGTTTTGAACGTCATGGAGCATATGAGATGTTCCAGGAGTTGAAGTTAATATTTCAAGCAAATGCCCGGATTAAGAGATATGAAGTTTCCAATAAGTTCTATAGCTGCAAGATGGAGGAGAACAGTTCTGTCAGTGAGCATATACTCAAAATGTCTGGGTATAATAATCACTTGATTCAAATGGGAGTTAATCTTCCAGATGATTGCGTCATTGACAAAATTCTCCAATCACTGCCACCAAGCTACAAGAGCTTCGTGATGAACTATAATATGCAAGGGATGAATAAGACTATTCCCGAGCTCTTCGCAATGCTGAAAGCTGCGGAGGTAGAAATCAAAAAGGAGCATCAAGTGTTGATGGTCAACAAGACCACTAATTTCAAGAAAAAGGGCAAAGGGAAGAAGAAGGGGAACTTCAAGAAGAACAACAAGCAAATTGCTGCTCAAGAGAAGAAACCCAAGTATGGACCTAAGCCTGAAACTGAGTGCTTCTACTGCAAGCAGACTGGTCACTGGAAGCGGAACTGCCCCAAGTATTTGGCGGATAAGAAGGATGGCAAGGTGAACAAAGGTATATGTGATATACATGTTATTGATGTGTACCTTACTAATGCTCGCAGTAGCACCTGGGTATTTGATACTGGTTCTGTTGCTAATATTTGCAACTCGAAACAGGGACTACGGATTAAGCGAAGATTGGCTAAGGACGAGGTGACGATGCGCGTGGGAAACGGTTCCAAAGTCGATGTGATCGCGGTCGGCACGCTACCTCTACATCTACCTTCGGGATTAATATTAGACCTAAATAATTATTATTTGGTGCCAGCGTTAAGCATGAACATTATATCTGGATCTTGTTTGATGCGAGGCGGTTATTCATTTAAATCAGAGAATAATGGTTGTTCTATTTATATGAGTAATATCTTTTATGGTCATGCACCCTTGAAGGGTGGTCTATTCTTATTGAATCTCGATAGTAGTAACACACATATTCATAATGTTGAAGCCAAAAGATGCAGAGTTGATAATGATAGTGCAACTTATTTGTGGCACTGCCGTTTAGGGCATATCCGTGTAAAGCGCATGAAGAAACTCCATACTGATGGACTTTTGGAACCACTTGATTATGAATCACTTGGTACTTGCGAACCGTGCCTCATGGGCAAGATGACTAAAACGACGTTCTCCGGTACTATGGAGAGAGCAACAGATTTGTTGGAAATCATACATACAGATGTATGTGGTCCGATGAATATTGAGGCTCGTGGCGGATATCGTTATTTTCTCACCTTCACAGATGACTTAAGCAGATATGGGTATATCTACTTAATGAAACATAAGTCTGAAACATTTGAAAAGTTCAAAGAATTTCAGAGTGAAGTTGAAAATCATCGTAACAAGAAAATAAAGTTTCTACGATTTGATCGTGGAGGAGAATATTTGAGTTACGAGTTTGGTGTACATTTGAAACAATGCGGGATAGTTTCGCAACTCACGCCACCCGGAACACCACAACGTAATGGTGTGTCCGAACATCGTAATCGTACTTTACTGGATATGGTGCGATCTATGATGTCTTTTACTGATTTACCGCTATCGTTTTGGGGTTATGCTTTGGAAACGGCCGCATTCACGTTAAATACGGCACCATCAAAATCCGTTGAGACGACGCCTTATGAACTATGGTTTGGCAAGAAACCAAAGTTGTCGTTTTTGAAAGTTTGGGGCTGCGATGCTTATGTGAAAAAGCTTCAACCTGATAAGCTCGAACCCGAATCGGAGAAATGTGTCTTCATAGGATATCCAAAGGAGACTATTGGATACACCTTCTATCACAGATCCAAAGGCAAGACTTTTGTTGCTAAGTTCGGAAACTTTCTAGAGAAGGAGTTTCTCTCGAAAGAAATGAGTGGGAGGAAAGTAGAACTTGACGAGGTAACTGTACCTGCTCCCTTATTGGAAAGTAGTGCATCACAGAAAACTGTTTCTGTGACACCTACACCAATTAGTGAGGAAGCTAATGATGATGATCATGAAACTTCAGAACAAGATACTACTGAACCTCGTAGATCAACCAGAGTAAGATCCGCACTAGAGTGGTACGGTAATCCTGTTCTGGAAGTCATGCTACTAGATCATGATGAACCTACGAACTATGAAGAAGCGATGGTGAGCCCAGATTCCGCAAAATGGCTTGAAGCCATGAAATCTGAGATGGGATCCATGTATGAGAACAAAGTATGGACTTTGGTTGACTTGCCCAATGATCAGCAAGCAATTGAGAATAAATGGATCTTCAAGAAGAAGACTGACGCCGACGGTAATATTACTGTCTACAAAGCTTGACTTGTCGCAAAAGGGTTTCGGCAAGTTCAAGGGATTGACTACGATGAGACCTTCTCATCCGTAGCGATGCTTAAGTCTGTCCGAATCATGTTAGCAATTGCCGCATTTTATGATTATGAAATTTGGCAGATGGATGTAAAAACTGCATTCCTGAATGGATTTCTGGAAGAAGAGTTGTATATGATGCAACCAGAAGGTTTTGTCGATCCAAAGGGAGCTAACAAAGTGTGCAAGCTCCAGCGATCCATTAATGGACTGGTTCAAGCCTCTCGGAGTTGGAATAAACGCTTTGATAGTGTGATCAAAGCATTTGGTTTTATACAGACTTTTGGAGAAGCCTGTATTTACAAGAAAGTGAGTGGGAACTCTATAGCATTTCTGATATTGTATGTGGATGACATATTACTGATTGGAAATGATATAGAATTTCTGGATAGCATAAAGGGATACTTGAATAAGAGTTTTTCAATGAAAGACCTCACTGAAGCAGCTTACATATTAGGCATAAAGATCTATAGAGATAGATCGAGACGTTTAATTGGACTTTCACAAAGCACATACCTTGACAAGATTTTGAAGAAGTTCAAAATGGATCAAGCAAAGAAAGGGTTCTTGCCTGTGTTACAAGGTGTGAAGTTGAGTCGGACTCAATGCCCGACCACTGCAGAAGATAGAGAGAAGATGAAAGATGTTCCCTATGCTTCAGCCATAGGCTCTATCATGTATGCAATGCTGTGTACCAGACCTGATGTGTGCCTTGCTATAAGTCTAGCAGGGAGGTACCAAAGTAATCCAGGAGTGGATCACTGGACAGCGGTCAAGAACATCCTGAAGTACCTGAAAAGGACTAAGGATATGTTTCTCGTATATGGAGGTGACAAAGAGCTCATCGTAAACGGTTACGTTGATGCAATCTTTGACACTGATCCGGACGATTCTAAATCGCAAACCGGATACGTGTTTACATTAAACGGTGGAGCTGTTAGTTGGTGCAGTTCTAAACAAAGCGTCGTGGCGGGATCTACGTGTGAAGCGGAATACATAGCTGCTTCGGAAGCAGCAAATGAAGGAGTCTGGATGAAGGAGTTCATGTCCGATCTAGGTGTCGTACCTAGTGCATCGGGTCCAATGAAAATCTTTTGTGACAATACTGGTGCAATTGCCTTGGCGAAGGAATCCAGATTTCACAAGAGAACCAAGCACATCAAGAGACGCTTCAATTCCATCCGGGATCTAGTCCAGGTGGGAGACATAGAGATTTGCAAGATACATACGGATCTGAATGTTGCAGACCCGTTGACTAAGCCTCTTCCACGAGCAAAACATGATCAGCACCAAGGCTCCATGGGTGTTAGAATCATTACTGTGTAATCTAGATTATTGACTCTAGTGCAAGTGGGAGACTGAAGGAAATATGCTCTAGAGGCAATAATAAAGTTATTATTTATTTCCTTATATCATGATAAAAGTTTATTATTCATGCTAGAATTGTATTAACCGGAAACATAATACATGTGTGAATACATAGACAAACAGAGTGTCACTAGTATGCCTCTACTAGACTAGCTTGTTAATCAAAGACGGCTATGTTTCCTAACCATGGACAAAGAGTTGTCATTTGGTTAACAGGATCACATCATTAGTTGAATGATCTGATTGACATGACCCATTCCATTAGCTTAGCACCCGATCGTTAAGTATGTTGCTATTGCTTTCTTCATGACTTATACATGTTCCTATGACTATGAGATTATGCAACTCCCGTTTGCCAGAGGAACACTTTGTGTGCTACCAAACGTCACAACGTAACTGGGTGATTATAAAGGAGCTCTACAGGTGTATCCAAAGGTACATGTTGGGTTGGCGTATTTCGAGATTAGGATTTGTCACTCCGATTGTCGGAGAGGTATCTCTGGGCCCTCTCGGTAATGCACATCACTTAAAGCCTTGCAAGCATTGCAACTAATGAGTTAGTTGCTGGATGATGTATTACAGAACGAGTAAAGAGACTTGCCGGTGACGAGATTGAACTAGGTATGAGATACCAACGATCGAATCTCGGGCAAGTAACATACCGATGACAAAGGGAATAACGTATGTTGTTATGCGGTTTGACCGATAAAAGATCTTCGTAGAATATGTAGGAGCCAATATAAGCATCCAGGTTCCGCTATTGGTTATTGACCGGAGACGTGTCTCGGTCATGTCTACATTGTTCTCGAACCCGTAGGGTCCGCACGCTTAAGGTTATGATGACAGTTATATTATGAGTTTATGCATTTTGATGTACCGAAGGTTGTTCGGAGTCCCGGATGTGATCACGGACATGACGAGGAGTCTCGAAATGGTCGAGACATAAAGATTGATATATTGAAAGCCTATGTTTGGATATCAGAAGTGTTCCGAGTGAAATCGGGATTTTACCGGAGTACCGGGAGGTTACCGGAACCCCCGGGAGCTATATGGGCCTAAGTGGGCCTTAGTGGAAAAGAGAAGGGGCATTCCAAGATGGGCCGCGCGCCCCTCCCCTCCCTTGGTCCGAATAGGACAAGGAGAGGGGGCCGGCCCCCCTCTCTCTTTTCCCCCCTCCGCGAATCCTATTCCAACTAGGATTGGGGGGGGGGGAATCCTACTCCCAGAGGGAGTAGGACTCCTCCTGGCGCGCCTCTCCTAGGCCGGCCGCACCCCCCCTTGAGCCCTTATATACGGAGGCAGGGGCACCCCAGAGAGACACAAGTTGATCCACGTGATCATATTCTTAGGCGTGTGCGGTGCCCCCTTCCACCATAGTCCTCGATAATATTATAGCGATGCTTAGGCGAAGCCCTGCTGCAGTAGTACATCAAGATCGTCACCACGCCGTCGTGCTGACGGAACTCTTCCCCGATACTTTGCTGGATCGGAGTCCGGGGATCGTCATCGAGCTGAACGTGTGCTAGAACTCGGAGGTGCCGGAGTTTCGGTGCTTGATCGGTCGGGCCGTGGAGACGTACGACTACATCAACCAAACGCTTCCGTTGTCGATCTACAAGGGTACGTAGATAACACTCTCCCCCTCTCGTTGCTATGCATCACTGTGATCTTGCGTGAGCGTAGGATTTTTTTTGAAATTACTACGGAACCAACAGGACGGGAGGAGCTCGGCTGACGTTGCGTTTAATGTCGGACTGCTCATGGACGGACGTGTGGCCGAAATAGGTTTCTCGGGTTAATGGAGATGTATGAATGCGACGAGGAGGCGTGTTCAGCCGGGCGTGCAGCTGAACATGCTCTACATCGGCATGAATGTGGGCGGAGGCAGTGAGAGGTCGCGACCGCTCTGAGTCGCCTTCAATGCGGACATGCTCTACATCGGCATGAATGTGGGCGGCTGGCGCTGGGCAGGACGCGCGTGTGGGGGAGTTTTTTTTGTAGGTCAGGGCGGTCAGAAGCGGGCTTTAGATCGGTTTGAACCCACAAACCTCCCCCATTTTTGTCTTCAGTTTGCGGGAGAAATCCCGTCCGGTCCACCCCACGGACTGATACATGCATAGTTTAAAAAACTGGACCGGACCTGGGGTCGAACCGAAAAAACGGAACCGACAGCCTCAATGGTTTTTAAGCTAATAAGACCGTTCTGCAACCAGACCGGAGAACACCGGTCGAACCAACCAGTTTTCTGGAAAACCGATGAAAAACTAGGCCATTGAACCGGGAAAAACTAGAATTTTTTAACAGAAATTGAGAAAGTGGGATTCGATCCAAGGTCGTGTGAGTAGTATGCAGGGCCTGCCCATGGCCCAATGACCAACTTGGTTGTCCTACTTTGTTGTCCACTACATGGATATACTTTTATTTGACAATTATTTTACACTATATTAGCACATATATTAATCAATTTGTATTATTTTATTGCTTAAAAACCGACAATTGAACAGATGAACCGGCGGTTCGATCGGTAAAAATCGAAACTGACAACCTTTTCGATTCGGTTCTTTATACTATGGATACATGTGGCGTTGGATGGTTTCCACGATCCGGACAGCTGCCGGAGGTTTGTGGGTCCGCCTTGGATGCCTTTACAAAATGATGGTGTCGAGGTTAAACGTTACTCATTGGTTCAAAGAAAAAGTGGAGAGGAAAAATTAGGTATAGAAAACTATTTATGCATTGGTTCAAAGGAAGGGTGGAAAGGAAAAATGGTTGAATTTTTTCTTTGATCTCATTTTCTTAAATGCAGGAATTTAACACACAGTTGGACCGTTTTATTTTATTCTTTTGCATGAAGAATGAGATTAAAATTCTTAGTGGCACAATAATAACATTCTAACTATACATTTTCATGGCGGGCGTCCTTAAACATGGAGAATGGTCTTCCTTCACCAAAATTAAGCTTGAGCTTCTTCCATTTAACTTCACGTTTGGATATGACACCGTTGCAGATCCTATACAGACTGCAAGACTAGTCGGGTTATATAGTAAAGTGAAATCACATGGTATCCTTTAAAACTCTAAGCTCCCTAGAAATGCAGCTCTCTGATGAATCGAGGCATTGGGGTCGTGTGCGACTACTTTTTGTCAGCCTATGGTAACTCAGTCTAAATCGTCTTGGACCAAGATGCGCTGAACCGCTACGCTCTTGGGAACACGTGTCCCTTCCACCTCATCATGGGCCACGGGACAGAGGGGAAAATTGGGTGAGATGAGGCTGTGTGGATAGGAGCTATGGGAGGCGGCGTCTGGGCATTCGCCGGCCAGGACCTCGCCGGATGGGAGACGGTGGCGCCGCGACCTCAGGCATCTGCGGCGTGCTCCCGGACGGTAGTGTTCGTTCATTATCTTCTTTTCCCTTTGATTTGATTTACCCTCCGCGAGACGGTGGCGGCGCAACCTCAGGCATCTTGTACACAATGTCAATGTGGATGAGGACCAACAAGGGACTCCACGGCACGTACAGGTTCTCCGTCTATGACGATACGGACGAACTGGCGTTCTCGGTCGACAACTACTCACGCTGTCAGAAGGTCTTCGCCTGCGAGTTGCCCCTTATCAACGTCCACCACGCTTTGCTCCTACCCATCAGGCTGCTACTCACGATGCCATAGGTAACCCGTCCTCGCCATTGTGGCTTGGCGCTGGGGACGCCGCCAAGGGCCTAACCCTCACCATCGCTCGGTGCACAGGAGGCCGCCAAGAGACTCACCCTCGCTGTTGTCGCTTGGCGTATGGGAGGCCATCACACGCCTCACCCTCGCTGCTACTGCTCGGCGCACGGGAGGCCGCCAAAAGTACCAGCCTCACCGCTATCACTCGGCGCACGGTGTTGGAGCCGCGGCCTTCCTCTTCCTCTCTCTCGCTACACCTTCCTCTCTCTCTCACTGACACAACGAAGAAGAAGGAGGAGGAAGAAGAAGGACACCGGACACAAGTGTGTTTCCCGGAGCCCGAACTCCACCCGCGGCACGTACGGCGTCTTTTGCTTGAGCATAAACTCAATCCACACGGCGAGCTATAACGGAGGAGGGAGCTGGCTTTATATCCGCACGCTCGGACGCGCTACGCCACGCTCCCACGCTTTGCACGCACCCCCACGTTCCACGCTCCCGACACTTATGTACCCGACGCGCTAGCACGCAGTCGTCACGGCTCGAGTCCAGCGCCCTGACGCGGTCACTCCCCCGCTCTTCTCGCCCACATGCAACGGCCCGAGCGCTCGTACGCAAGGGACACACACGCACACACTCATCCGAGTCTGCCACGGCCGGACCCGACACGCCCCGAGCGCGCACACGCACGCGTACAAGCCAGACACAAAGTTGGATTATCCCCAGATTATTACCAGACCATACCCAAGTCAGACACAAGCCAGACTATCTGACTATGGGTACCGTGGCTTATTCCTACATCCACCCCCTAGCCATGGCTCAGAGGAGCCCGTCGTCTTTGACTCCAACGACGTCCGCCAGCAGCACGCGCTCTACCGCTGGCTTCCTCCGCAGCCTGGGGTAGTCCCTCTTGAAGTGGTCGCGCTCGCCGCATTTATAGCAGCACCCGCGTCGGTTGCCGTCGTTGCCTGACGCCACGCTCCGCCCGTCATTGTCGGCGTCTCGAGCGCCGCGCTGCTACCGTTCCCGCGCCCGCCACTGCGCCATGGTCAGCATCAGCTGGTCGCTGCCATGATGGCCGCCGTCTTGTCCACGGCCCCGAACCCGCTCATCGAACGCGTACAGCCGCCCGAGCGCCTCGTCGAACGCCATGGTCGTCACATCGCAGAATTGCTCGATGCCGGCGACGATGGGGAACAACCGATCTGGCACGGTGTCCAACAGCTTCTTGACGAGCGGCGCGTCGCCCAGCGTTTTCCCGAGGTTCCCGTACCTCGCCGTCATGCCCGCCAGCCTACCGCCGTACGCGTCCAACGCCTCGCCGTCCGCCATCTTCAGGCGGTCGAACTCCCCACGCAGCGCCGCCAGCCTCGCCGCGCGGACTCGATCGGCGCCGACGAATCTCACCTTTAAGGAGTCCCATACCTTCCTGACGGTGGGCTTCGCCGCTACCGAGAGCAGCACATCCTCCGGCAGCGCTCCGAGCACACGCGCGCCGTCTTGTCCTTCCTGGCGTTCACCGCCGCGTCGCCCGGCGCCACCGCCTCCCACACGGTGTGGACATTGAGGATCGCCTGCGTCTTGATTGCCCACACGGTGTAGTTGTCCCGCGTGAGCATCGGCATCGCCATCGACGCAGATCCGTCCGCGCCTCCGCCGTGTGACACGATCGCCATTGCCGCCGGCGAGCTCTCGAACCGAAGCTCTAATACCAATTATTGGAGTCGCGGCCTTCCTCTTCCTTTCTCTCGCTACACCTTCCTCACTCTCTCACTGACACAACGAAGAAGAAGGAGGAGGAAGAAGAAGGACACCAGACACAAGTGTGTTTCCCGGAGCCTGAACTCCACCCGCCGCACATACGGCGTCTTTTGCTTGAGCACGAACTCAATCCACACGGCGAGCTACAACGGAGGAGGGAGCTGGCTTTATACCCGCGCGCTCGGACGCGCTACGCCACGCTCTGCACGCACCCCCCACGTCCCACGCTCCCACGCTCCCGGCGCTCGTGTACCCGACGCGCTCGCACGTAGTCGTCACGGTCCGAGTCCAGCGAACTGAGCTTCAGTGCCTTAAAGGCACCTACCTTTGGGTCTATGACAGGTGGGCCAGCCACCTGTTAGGCCCACCTGTCATAGGCCCAAAGGCAGGTGCCTTAAGACACCGAAGCAGCGTCCGAGTCCAGCGCTCTGACGCGGTCACTCCCCCACTCGTCTCGCCCACACGCAATGGCCCGAGCGCTCGTACGCAACGGACACACACGCACACACTCACCCGAGTCTGCCACGGCCGGACCCGACGCGCCCCGAGCGCGCACACGCACGCGTACAAGCCAGACACAAAGTCGGATCATCCCAGACTATTGCCAGACCATACCCAAGTCAGACACAAGCTAGACTATCTGACTATGGGTACCGTGGCTTATTCCTACACACGGGAGGCCGCCAAGAGTACTAGCCCCGCCACCGTTAGTTTTTGCACAAGACGCAGCCATGAGGCTCACCCTTGACTCCGTCGTCATTCGGGCACAGGAGGCCACTAAGCTTTCGTGCTCTCGGACAATGTCGCCTCCGATGCATTCGCAGTGTCGTCGATGATCCTTGCCGGGCACGCGGACCAGGGTACCAGGCTATGGCGGAGCTGGTTGGCCTGTACTTCCTGGTGGTCGACGCGCAGAGGAGGAAGCAGCGGCTGTGCTGGCGGCAGCCTGGCCTAAAGCGAGAGGTCTGGTGTCTGCGACGAGAAGCGAGATGGCCTCCCTTACGCCAAGCGACAACCATGAAGCAGACGTTTGCATGTTGTTCACCAGTAAAGCTCATGCGATTTTGACAAAGTAGTTTGGTTATGGTTCACTTTGATTAATGCAATGCATTAGCTGGATATCATGAACTCATTGTAAGAAATATACGCACACGGTTTAACCTCTATTCCTCGATCCTTTTGCGTGATTCCGCTCACAACGATCTTTGAGGCTAGGGATTAGGGATCTTTATATAGTGCTATTTGAGTTAATTTTAAACTGTATAAACTGTAGATAAATGTCGAGATAAAATCCGTTTAAACGAAGACTCCAGGTTAACTTAACGAACCACGATCATTACTAACCATCAAAGAGTTTCATCTGCAAAATGTCCCATAAGCACGTACGTGTAAGTCACAGGCTTTATCTGTTGGGGAACGTAACATGCAATTTCAAAAAAAAATCCTACGCTCACGCAAGATATATCTAGGAGATGCATAGCAAAGAGAGGGGGAGTGTGTGTCCACGTACCCTCGTAGACCAAAAGCGAAATCGTTTGACAACCCGGTTGATGTAGCCGAACTTCTTCTCGTTCCGACCGATCAAGCACCGAACATACGACACCTCCGAGTTCTGCACACGTTCAACTCGATGACGTCCCTCGAACTCTTGATCCGGCAAAGTGTCGAGGTAGAGTTCCGTCTGCACGACGGCGTGATGGCGGTGATGGTGAAGTGATTCGTGCAAGGCTTCGCCTAAGCACTACGTGAATATGATCGGAGGCGTAAACTGTGGAGCAGGGTGCCGCACATGGCTAACAATGTTTGTTGTGTGTTCTAACGGTGCCCCCCTTATATATATAGATTGGAGGAGAGGAGAGGCAGCCAAGGGGACGCCCCAAGTAGGAGGAATCCCCTTGGCTTATAGTCAAAATAAAGCTTTTACTAAGCATATCGTTGTTGCTTTAATGCAATCTTATGAAGAAAAGCTTGAATTGGAAGTTTCTATCCCTAGAAAACTTCATGATGAGTGAGAACCTACTATTAAAATTAATATTAAAGATCATGAATGCTTTGCTTTATGTGATTTGGGTGCTAGTGTTTCCACGATCCCTTAAACTTTGTGTGATTTGCTAGGTTTCCGTGAATTTGATGATTGTTCTTTAAACTTGCATCTTGCGGATTCTACCATTAAAAAACATATGGGAAGAATTAATGATGTTTTTATTGTTGCAAATAGGAATTATGTGCCCGTAGATTTCATTGTCCTTGATATAGATTGCAATCCTACATGTCCTATTATTCTTGGTAGACCTTTTCTTAGAACGATTGGTGCAATTATTGATATGAAGGAAGAGAATATTAGATTCCAATTTCTGTTAAGGAAGGACATGGAACACTTTCCTAGAAAGAAAATTAAATTACCTTATGAATCTATTATGAGAACCACTCATGGATTGCATACCAAAGATGATAATATCTAGATCTATCCTTACTTTTATGCCTAGCTAGGGGCGTTAAACGATAGCGCTTGTTGGGAGGCAACCCAATTTTATTTTTGTTTCTTGCTTTTTGATTCTTTTCAGTAATAAATAATTCACCTAGCCTCTGTTTAGCTGTGGTTTTATGCTTTTCATTAGTGTTTGTGCCAAATAGAACCTTTGGGAAGACTTGGGGAAAGTCTTTACGATCTTGCTGTAAAAAGACCTGTTGAGAAATACAGAGCAACCTTATCAAGAAGAATTTTAATTCGGTGGCCAAGCTTCTGGACACCGTCAAACGAGTCCGGATTACTCCGCAGCAGGACAGTCCAGCTCGCCAGGAGCTCGACTAGCAATTCGGCCTCCGTCTCAGTCCCGACCAACTGGCGGCATACGTATCACGCGCACATAACTACGCACTCAAAATACCATGGACAAAGACGGAGGTGTAACCCAATTGTGATCCATAATATGACTCGACCATCCCTGGACACACACATTTCCTCTTTTATTTTTATCCTTTTCAGGTTTGTTCTCAACAGGTCCTTCTCGATGGCCTGATAATCGATCCTTTCGAAGGATGGATATACCAAGGTGGCAAGTAGCATCGATGTATGGGGGAATTTCTAGGTGGTCTTTTTGTCGATCACTCTATCTATTTCCAGGACCCGCACGAAGCTCCCCCTTGGTCTCGGCATGTTAAATAGCCCTGTTACCTATCGCACTATTTGTACAAATACGCTTTGACGTATTAACCCAATTATAATGGAAACAGTTTGCGGCCCAGCTTATGTGGCACTGGCTTACTACTTCATTTTATTTCGTTATTATTATTGATTGCATCCGTACACTTTGGTACGCCTTGATTTGCCAAGAGCCTCATTGCGCTCCATACTATGGCAACAAGTCCGAACACTTTTACAGTATAGTTCGGTCTCCCAAATTTAGCATTATATGCATTGGCTCCGAATCATGTCTTTGGTCAATAGTTGGGTTGCCCGACTCCTGTGCTTACTACCTTACGTTGCGCTCTATCGGTTAGGGTAGTAAAGGGAGAACTACTGCGATTGTGCCCTGATTTATCCGGATGAGCACCTCAGTAGAGAAAGCCAAAAACTGACTGTCATGATGCGGCGTGAGCTGGTCAGCTATTCGGAGGTTAAAATCTCTTGCGTTTTTTTCCGCATTATGCGACGGATCGGCCTTCACCCGATCAGGTGTCGACATCACCCTAGTCCGGACTAACGAATACTAGGGGTTGCGCCTACATTTCTATTGTCAAACTCCTATGGCTAAGTGAGGATGATAAAGCCACATAGTCCGATTGCCTGGTTCGCTGCGCTAAACACCTCCTTTAAGGACCAAAATCTTGGATCAAGCGTGTTTAGGTTTCAACCCGTACACCCCCGTACTACCTACGTGGGGGCTGAAGCCGACGACTGGCCAAATCTCAGATTTAATAAAACGGCCGCACAGGAGGTAAAATCTTAAAATAAACAACAAACATTATATTACATATCAGCCTTGTTTTCATCATACAGGTCGGGATAACATGAAGGTATTCATTCAAAGATAATGTCTTTTGAACACTGGCCCTCTACAATCTGGGATCCTCAAAATACCGCTCGGGCATACAGTGCTCCTTTCCCACGGCCGGTCCCTCGGTCGCGAGCTTGACGACGTCCATCTTCCCCCATTGGACCTTGACACGGGCGAAGGCCATTCGCGCACCTTCGATGCAGACCGACCGCTTGATGGCGTCAAGCCGAGGGCAGGCATTGACCAGCCGCTTCACGAGTGCGAAGTAGCTGCTGGGCAGGGCGTCAGCATGCCATAGACGGATTATCAAATCCTTCATGGCCAGTTCGACCGCCCTATGCAGTTCGCTCAGCTACTTCAGCTGATCGCTAAAGGGCACAGGATGTTCTGGCGCAAGGTAGTGCGACCAGAACAGCTTCTTCGATGAGCTCCCCTCTTCGGCTCGGAAGAACTCCGCTGTGTCAGCAACACTACGCAGCAGATCCGCAAACACTCCTGGAGAACTCTAAATCCGGGTTAGTAAGAGGTACCTTTTCTTCACAAACTTGCTTTGCATAATAAAGGCCTTACCCGCCGCGATTTTCCTGGCTTCTTGGATCTCCTGGAGAGCACCCTGGGCTTCGGCCCGGGCCCCTTGCGCGCTTTGGTAGGTGATGTCTACTACACAACCTTCTTCTTGTAGACGTTGTTGGGCCTCCAAGTGCAGAGGTTTGTAGGACAGTAGCAAATTTCCGTCAAGTGGATGACCTAAGGTTTATCAATCCGTAGGAGGCGTAGGATGAAGATGGTCTCTCTCAAGCAACCCTGCAACCAAATAACAAAGAGTCTCTTGTGTCCCCAACACACCCAATACAATGATAAATTATATAGGTGCACTAGTTCGGTGAAGAGATGGTGAAACAAGTGGTATATGGATAGTAGATAAAGGTATTTGTAATCTGAAATAATAAAAACAGCAAGGTAACAAGTGATAAAAGTGAGCGTAAACGGTATTGCAATGTGTGGAAATAAGGCCTAGGGTTCATACTTTCGCTAGTGTAAGTTCCCTCAATAATACTAACATAATTGGATCACATAACTATCCCTCAACATACAACAAAGAGTCACTCCAAAGTCACTAATAGCAGAGAACGAACGAAGAGATTATGGTAGGGTATGAAACCACCTCAAAGTTATTCTTTCCAATCAATTCGTTGGGCTATTCCTATGAGTGTCACAAACAGCCCTAGAGTTCGTACTAGAATAACACCTTAAGACACAAATCAAACAAAACCCTAATGTCACCTAGATACTCCAATGTCACCTCAAGTATCCGTGGGTATGATTATACGATATGCATCACACAATCTCAGATTCATCTATTCAACCAACACATAGAACCTCAAAGAGTGCCCCAAAGTTTCTACCAGAGAATCACGACGAAAACATGTGCCAACCCCTATGCATAGGTTCATGGGCGGAACCCGCAAGTTGATCACCAAAACATACATCAAGTGAATCACATGATATCCCATTGTCACCACATATATCCACGGCAAGACATACATCAAGTGTTCTCAAATCTATAAAGACTCAATCCGATAAGATTACTTCAAGGGGAAAACTCAATTCATTACAAGAGAGAAGAGGGGGAGGAGAAACATAAGATCCAACTATAATAGCAAAGCTCGCGATACATCAAGATCGTGCCAAATCAAGAACACGAGAGCGAGAGAGAGATCAAACACATAGCTACTAGTACATACCCTCAGCCCCGAGGGAGAACTACTCCCTCCTCATCATGGAGAGCACCGGGATGATGAAGATGGCCATCGGAGAAGGATTCCCCCTCCGGCAGGGTGCCGGAACGGGTCTAGATTGGCTTTCGGTGGCTATGGAGGCTTTTGGCGGCGGAACTTCCGATCTAATCTCTCTTCTGGAAGTTTTAGGATACGTGGGTATATATGGGTGAAAGGAGTACGTCAGGGGAGCCACGAGGGCCCCACGAGGCAGGGGGCGCGCCCTAGGGGGTGGGCTCGCCCCCACCCTCGTGGCTTCCTTGTTCCTCCTTGACGTGGGGTCCAAGTCCATCGGGTGGCTTTCGTTCCAAAAGTAACTTCTCTAGTTGATTTCGTTCCGTTTCGACTCCGTCTGATATTCCTTTTCTTCGAAACACTGAAATAGGCAAAAAACAGCAAATCTGGGCTGGGCCTCCGGTTAATAGGTCAGTCCCAAAAGTAATATAAAAGTGGACAATAAAGCCCAATATTGCCCAAAACAGTAGATAATATAGCATGGAGCAATCAAAAATTATAGATACATTGGAGACGTATCAAGCATCCCCAAGCTTAATTCCTGCTCGTCCTCGAGTAGGTAAATGATAAAAAAGATAATTTTTGATGTGGAATGCTAGTTGGCATAATTTCAATGTAATTATTCTTAATTGTGGCATGAATATTCAGATCTGAAAGATTCAAGATAAAAGTTCATATTGACATAAAAATAATAATACTTCAAGCATACTAATAAAGCAATTATGTCTTCTCAAAATAACATGGCCAAATAAAGTTATCCCTACAAAATCATATAGTCTGGCTATGCTCTATCTTCACCACACAAAGTATTTAAATCATGCACAACCCCGATGACAAGCCAAGCAATTGTTTCATACTTTTGATGTTCTCAAACTTTTTCAATCTTCACGCAATACATGAGCGTGAGCCATGGATATAGCACTATAAGTGGAATAGAAGGGTGGTTGTGGAGAAGACAAAAAGAGGGGAAGATAGTCTCACATCAACTAGGCGTATCAACGGGCTATGGAGATGCCCATCAATAGATATCAATGTGAGTGAGTAGGGATTGCCATGCAACGGATGCACTAGAGCTATAAGTGTATGAAAGCTCAACAAAAGAAACTAGTGGGTGTGCATCCAACTCGCTTGCTCATGAAGACCTAGGGCATTTTGAGGAAGCCCATCATTGGAATATACAAGCCAAGTTCTATAATAAAAGATTTCCACTAGTATATGAAAGTGACAACATAGGAGACTCTCTATCATGAAGATCATGGTGCTACTTTGAAGCACAAGTGTGGTAAAAGGATAGTAGCATTGCCCCTTCTCTCTTTTTCTCTCATTTTTTATTTTTTATTTGGGCCTTATTTTTTATGGCCTCTTTTCTCTTTTTTTATTTGGGCTTCTTTGGCCTCTTTTATTTATTTATTTATTTTCGTCCGAAGTCTCATCCCGACTTGTGGGGGAATCATAGTCTCCATCATCCTTTCCTCATTGGGACAATGCTCTAATAATGATGATCATCACACTTTTATTTTTCTTACAACTCAAGAATTACAACTCGATACTTAGAACAAAATATGACTCTATATGAATGCCTCCGGCGGTGTACCGGGATGTGCAATGACTCATGAGTGACATGTATGAAAGAATCATGAACGGTGGCTTTGCCACAAATATAATGTCAACTACATGATCATGCAAAGCAATATGACAATGATGAAGCATGTCATAATAAATGGAACGGTGGAAAGTTGCATGGCAATATATCTCGGAATGGCTATGGAAATTCCATAATAGGTAGGTATGGTGGCTGTTTTGAGGAAGGTATATGGTGGTGTAAGATACCGGCGAAAGGTGCGCGGTATTAGAGAGGCTAGCAAAGGTGGAAGGGTGAGAGTGCGTATAATCCATGGACTCAACATTAGTCATAAAGAACTCATATACTTATAGCAAAAATCTACAAGTTATCAAAGCAAAGTATTACGTGCATGCTCCTAGGGGGATAGATTGGTAGGAAAAGACCATCGCTCGTCCCCGACCGCCACTCATAAGGAAGACAATCAATAAATAAATCATGCTCCGACTTCATCACATAACGGTTCACCATACGTGCATGCTACAACACAAGCATTTCTCAAATTCACAACTACTCAACTAGCATGACTCTAATATTACCATCCTCATATCTCAAAACAATCATCAAGTATCAAACTTCTCTTAGTATTCAACACACTCATAAGAGAATTTTATTATTCTTGAATACCTAGCATATTAGGATTTTAAGAAAATTACCATGCTATTTAATACTCTCAAAATAATATAAGTGAAGCATGGGAGTTCATATTTTCTTCAAAATAAAACTACCATCATGCTCTAAAAGATATAAGTGAAGTACTAGAGCAAATGACAAACTACTCCGAAAGATATAAGTGAAGATCAATGAGTAGTCGAATAATTATGCAACTATGTGAAGACTCTCTAATATTTAATAATTTAAGATCTTGGTATTTTATTCAAACAGCAAGTAAAGCAAAATAAAATGACATTCTAAGAATAGCAAACATCATGTGAAGAAGCAAAAACTTAGGATCAACCGAAACTAACCGATAGTTGTTGAAGAAGAAAGGTGGGATGCCAACCGGGGAATCCCCAAGCTTAGATGCTTGAGACTTCTTGAAATATTATCTTGGGGTGCCTTGGGCACCCCCAAGCTTATGCTCTTGCCACTCCTTATTCCATAGTCCATCGAATCCTTACCCAAAACTTGAAAACTTCACAACACAAAACTTAACAGAAAACTCGTAAGCTCCGTTAGTATAAGAAAATAAATCACCACTTCAAGGTACTGTAATAAACTCATTATTTATTAATATTGGTGTTAAACCTACTGTATTCCAACTTATCTATGGTTTATAAACTATTTTAATAGCCATAAATTCATCAAAATAAGCAAACAACACATGAAAAACAGAATCTGTCAAAAACAGAACAGTCTGTAGTAATATGGATCAAACGTATACTTCTGAAACTCATAAAATTCTCAAATAAATTGCTGGACCTGTGGAATTTATCTATTAATCATCTGCAAAAATAATTAACTAAATAGCACTTTCCAAATAAAAATGGCAGCAATTCTCGTGAGCGCTAAAGTTTCTGTTTTTTACAGCATGATCAACAAGACTCTCCCCAAGTCTTCCCAAAGGTTCTACTTGGCACAAACACTAATTAAAAGCATAAAACCACATCTAAACAGAGTCTAGATGAATTATTTATTACTAAACAGGAACAAAAAGCAAGGAACTAAAATAAAATTGGGTTGCCTCCCAACAAACGCTATCGTTTAATGCCCCTAGCTAGGCATGATGATTTCAATGATGCTCACATAAAAGATAAGAATTGCAACATAAAGAGAGCATCATGAAGAATATGACTAGCACATTTAAGTCTAACCCAATTCCCATGCATAGGGATTTTTTGAGCAAACAACTTATGGAAACAATAATCAATTAGCATAGGAAGGTAAAGAAAGCAAAACTTCAAGATTTTAAGCACATAGAGAGGAAACTTGGTATTATTGCAATTCCTGCAAGCATATATTCCTCCCTAGTAATAATTTTCAGTAGCATCATGAATGAATTCAACAATATAACCAGCACCTAAATCATTCTTTTCTGATCTACAAGCAAAGAAAATTTACTACTCTCCACATAAGCAAATTTCTTCTCATGAATAATAGTGGGAGCAAACTCAACAAAATAATTATCATGTGATTGAAAATTAAGATCAAGATGACAAGTTTCATGGTTATTATTATTCTTTAAAGCATACGTGTCATCACAATAATCATTATAGATAGGAGGCATGCTTTCATCATAATAAATTTGCTCATCAAAACTTGGGGGACAAAAAATATCATCTTCATCAAACATAGCTTCCCCAAGCTTGTGGCTTTGCATATCATTAGCATCATGAATATTCAAGGAATTTATACTAACAACATTGCAATCATGCTCATCATTCAAATATTTAGTGCCAAACATTCTAATGCATTCTTCTTCTAGCACTTGAGCACAATTATCGGAATCCTTATTCTCACGATAGATATTAAAAAGATAAAGCATATGAGGAATCCTTAATTCCATTTTTTTGTAGTTTTCTTTTATAAACTAAACCAGTGATAAAACAAGAAACTAAAAGACTCGATTGCAAGATCTAAAGATATACCTTCAAGCACTCACCTCCCCGGCAACGGCGTCAGAAAAGAGCTTGATGTCTACTACACAACCTTCTTCTTATAGACGTTGTTGGGCCTCCAAGTGCAGAGGTTTGTAGGACAGTAGCAAATTTCCATCAAGTGGATGACCTAAGGTTTATCAATCCGTAGGAGGCGTAGGATGAAGATGGTCTCTCTCAAGCAACCCTGCAACCAAATAAAGTCTCTTGTGTCCCCAACACACCCAATACAATGGTAAATTGTATAGGTGCACTAGTTCGGCGAAGAGATGGTTAAACAAGTGGTATATGATAGTAGATAAATGTATTTGTAATCTGAAATAATAAAAACAGCAAGGTAACAAGTGATAAAAGTGAGCGTAAACGGTATTGCAATGTGTGGAAATAAGGCCTAGGGTTCATACTTTCGCTAGTGTAACTTCCCTCAACAATACTAACATAATTGGATCACATAACTATCCCTCAACATGCAACAAAGAGTCACTCCAAAGTCACTAATAGCGGAGAACGAATGAAGAGATTATGGTAGGGTACGAAACCACCTCAAAGTTATTCTTTCCAATCAATCCGTTGGGCTATTCCTATAAGTGTCACAAACAGCCCTAGAGTTCGCACTAGAATAACACCTTAAGACACAAATCAACCAAAACCCTAATGTCACCTAGATACTCCAATGTCACCTCAAGTATCCGTGGGTATGATTATACGATATGCATCACACAATCTCAGATTCATCTATTCAACCAACACATAGAACCTCAAAGAGTGCCCCAAAGTTTCTACCGGAGAATCACGACGAAAACATGTGCCAAGCCCTATGCATAGGTTCATGGGCGGAACCCGCAAGTTGATCAGCAAAACATACATCAAGTGAATCACGTGATATCCCATTGTCACCACAGATATCCACGGCAAGACATACATCAAGTGTTCTCAAATCTATAAAGACTCAATCCGATAAGATTACTTCAAGGGGAAAACTCAATTCATTACAAGAGAGAAGAGGGGGAGGAGAAACATAAGATCCAACTATAATAGCAAAGCTCGTGATACATCAAGATCGTGCCAAATCAAGAACACGAGAGAGAGAGAGAGAAAGAGAGAGAGAGATCAAACACATAGCTACTGGTACATACCCTCAGCCCCGAGGGAGAACTACTCCCTCCTCGTCATGGAGAGCACCGGGATGATGAAGATGGCCACTGGAGAAGGATTCCCCCTCCGACAGGGTGCCGGAACAGGTCTAGATTGGCTTTCGGTGGCTACGGAGGCTTCTGGCGGCGGAACTCCCGATCTAATCTCTCTTTTGGAAGTTTTAGGATACGTGGGTATATATGGGTGAAAGGAGTATGTCAGGGGAGCCACGAGGGCCTCATGAGGCAGGGGGGCGCGCCCTAGGGGGGTGGGCGCCCCCCCACCCTCGTGGCTTCCTCGTTCCTTCCCTGACGTGGGGTCCAAGTCCATCAGGTGGCTTTCGTTCCAAAAATAACTTCTCTAGTTGATTTCTTCCGTTTCGACTCCGTCTGATATTCCTTTTCTTCGAAACACTGAAATAGGCAAAAAACAACAAATCTGGGCTGGGCCTCCGGTTAATAGGTTAGTCCCAAAAGTAATATAAAAGTGGATGATAAAGCCCAATATTGCCCAAAACAGTAGATAATATAGCATGGTGCAATCAAAAATTATAGATACGTTGGAGACGTATCAGCGGGCCTTAGCAAGTTCGGACTGTTGGTCCGAAATCTTGCGCTCCAAGGGCTCACATTTCTCTGCGGCATCCTGGAGCTCCTGCTGGACCTCCCCGACCCTTGCCTTGTGCTTTTCACGGGCGGCTTGTTCCTTCGCCGCTCTCTCTTGGGCCTCGGCCAGAGACTTCTTGAGGGTCTCCACCTCGGTCGCAGATCCTACGAAATATCACGATAGTATGATCAACATACACAATTCATATCTTTCTACATCCAAATAGACCATTGCATACCTTTCTGGTCCTCTAGTTGTTTTTAACATGGCCGAGCTCTTCCTTGGCCCGCTGCAAACTCTGCTTCAGTTTAGAGACTCGGCAGAATGAGATGTCATAGCCAGCATCGACGCCTGCTTATTCATATAGACATATATTGGTTAGTATCCTGCAGAAATTATTTGATCCTATGTCCAGCTTCTCTTTTCGAGCACCGGACAATGTCTTAGGGGCTACTGTCTATACTATGATATTCTTTTTTGCATAAATTACGTCGCATACCTCAAAGCCTGTCAGAAGGCTTGTGCAGGCTTCGGTCAGTCCGCTCTTAGCGGACCGAACCCTCTCAACCACCGTACCCATGAGTGTACGGTGTTCTTCAACAATGGAAACACTTTGCAGTGCTTCCAGTAAGGTATCCGGCGCCTCTGGATGGACAGAGGTCACCGGCGGAATAGATGCACCTCCCTCTAGCGAAGGAGGCTGCTTGCCTGATTCCGGAGCCGTATGGGCCTCCGGAATAGTGTTCAGCTGGGGGCTGAATTGGACATGGCCCCGTCGCTAGTCTCCGGGGGGATTTGCTCCCCCATGTGTCCGGAGGCCGAGGTCTCGCCTTCTGGCGCCGCCCTGACGGCCTCCTGTTCCTCTCCCTGGACTGGGAAGGTCCTTCGGGACAACACCTCGGCGTCGTCCGTAGCCTTGGGAGAGGAGGCCTTCGGAAGTGACCCGATGTCCATCACCTTTGGATCCAGCGAGTTCCCCGAAGATGAGGATCGCTGGGGGCGGGCGTGAGCCGGACTGCAGCGCATAATTCGACACATTAAAACCATGAAATAAAGAATTTAGATATATGTGTTCATAGGTGCTTTTGAGTAGTTACGATTTGGCCAGGGGCTTCTCCCTGGGGCGCCACTCAGAGCTGTTGTCCGTATCCAACGCGGAGTTGTCCGCGAGGGGGACCCTCCCCTTCTTGGGTGCCTCTGCCTCCAGATCCATGGAGGCCCCCTTTTTCTTCCTCCCCCCTCGGGGGGAAAGTTAATTTCCTCCTCCTCCTCCTCCTCCTCCTCCTCCTCGTCCTCAGTAGCGGGGGAGGAATGGGTTTCAGCATCTTCGGACGTCACGTCCGAAGTGCCTTTATGGCGGAGGCCACCTCTGGTCCCCTTGGCCTTCTTCTTGGCCTTCTTCTCCGATGCCTAGTAGGGTGCCGGAACCCGCATCTTCGTTAGAAGCGGGATAGCTGGGTTTTCGGGTAGCGGAGCCAGACACTGGATCCGCTCCGCCTTCTCTGTCCAGCCCCGGAAAGACAAATATGGAATCTTAGACATCATCCTTGAATACACAGGTGAAGGATACACCTTACAATATGAATAACTTACCAGACTGACAGGATGGGCCAGGTTGTACCCACGGTCCTCGGTCGTCTTTGGCCACGTCTCATTGGCCTTGAGACGCACCTTCTAGATGCCTTCGTGCGTGACGCCGAAGAACTGTTGCAGGGTCTGGTGCTTGGCCGGATCGAACTCCAACAGATTGCAGGTCTGGCTCTGGCAAGGAAGTATCCGGCAAAAGTGCATCACCTGGATCACATTGACAATCTTGATGTTCTTGTCCACCATGCTCTTGATGCGCATCTGCAGCGCAACCAGCTCGTCTGACGATGCCCAGTCCAAGCCCTTCTCCTGCCAGGTGGTGAGATGCATTGGGGCCCCGGATTTGAATTCGGGGGCCGCGGCCCAAGTGGTGTTGCGGGGCTTTGTAACGTAGAACCACTGCTTTTGCCACCCCTTGACGGTCTCTATGAAGGTACCTTTGGGCCATGGGACATTGGACATCTTGCTCACCATAGCGCCTCCGCACTCTACGTGCTGACCGCCCACCACCTTCGGCTTCAAGTTGAAGGTCTTCAGCCACAGTCCGAAGTGGGGTGAGATGTGGAGGAAGGCCTCGCACATGACAATGAATGCCGAGATGTTGAGGAAGGAATTGGGGGCCAAATCATGAAAATCTAGCCCGTAGTAGAACATAAGACCGCAGACGAATGGGTGGAGTGGAAATCCCAGCTCGCGGACGAAGTGGGGGATGAACACCACCCTCTCATGGGGATTTGGGGTGGGGACGATCTGCCCCTTGGTCGGGAGCCGGTGGGCGATTTCTGGGGCCAAGTACCCCGCTTCCGGAGCTTCGTAATGTCATTTTCCGTGACGGAGGAGGCCATCCACTTTCCCCGCGCTCCGAATCCGGACATGGCTGGAGTGATTTTTTGAGGTGGAAAAGATGGGAGCTTGGGCGCTGGAGCTCGAGAATGGATGGGCAGAGAGAACGAAGGCGTGGGTGAAAGATGTGAATTCTTATCTCTTTATAAAGGCAGCGAATATCAAGTGCCTCCCCACTCGCCATAAACTCGCCTATTCCCCAAGGTTCGTGCAGGCGACGCGGTTGGATTACCCTCGCCCGTATTGATGAGAATCTCGCAATAAGGGGACACGATCTCTGCTTTGACAAGACGTGCCAATGAAAACCGCATCTCGAAACTTGGAATGGGAGGCTAAAAACGGTTCGAAGTAATGACCAGGCGGAGACGTCGCGTCTCACTACAAAAATGTCAATAGATGGGACTTGTTAAATATTATACTCTTTATGGAGCCTGTTTTGCAGAGCCGGACACATTCTCTGTGTTCGAGGACTACTTTGAAATATTCGGATGAGGAACCCGTCTTGCATTGCCGAAGACAATCTGCGTGTCGGACACCTCATCATTGAAGCCTGGTTCAGGGGCTACTGAGGGAGTCCTAGATTAAGGGGTCCTTGATGTCTACTATACAACCTTCTTCTTGTAGACGTTGTTGGGCCTCCAAGTGCAGAGGTTTGTAGGACAGTAGAAAATTTCCCTCAAGTGGATGACCTAAGGTTTATCAATCCGTAGGAGGCGTAGGATGAAGATGGTCTCTCTCACGCAACCCTGCAACCAAATAACAAAGAGTCTCTTGTGTCCCCAACACAACCAATAAAAGGGTAAATTGTATAGGTGCACTAGTTCGGCAAAGAGATGGTGATACAAGTGGTATATGGATGGTAGATAAAGGTTTTTGTAATCTGAAAATATAAAAACAGCAACGTAACTAATGATAAAAGTGAGCACAAACGGTATTGCGATGTGTTGAAACAAGGCCTAGGGCTCATACTTTCACTAGAGCAAGTTCTCTCAACAATAATAACATAATTGAATCATATAACTATCCCTCAACATGCAACAAAGAGTCACTCCAAAGTCACTAATAGCGGAGAACAAACGAAGAGATTATGGTAGGGTACGAAACCACCTCAAAGTTATTCTTTCGGATCAATCTATTCATAGAGTTTGTACTAGAGTAACACCTTAAGACACAAATCAACCAAAACCCTAATGTCACCTAGATACTCCAATGTCACCTCAAGTATCTGTGTGTATGATTATATGATATGCATCACACAATCTCAGATTCATCTAGTCAACCAACACAAAGAACTTCAAAGAGTGCCCCAAAGTTTCTACCGGAGAGTCAAGACGAAAACGTGTGCCAACCCCTATGCATAGATTCCCAAGGTCACGGAACCCGCAAGTTGATCACCTAAACATACAACAAGTGGATCAATAGAATACCCCATTGTCACCACGGGTATCCCACGCAAGACATACATTAAGAGTTCTCAAATCCTTAAAGACCCAATCCGATAATATAACTTCAAAGGGAAAATTCAATTCATTACAAGAGAGTAGAGGGGGAGAAACATCATAAGATCCAACTATAATAGCAAAGCTCGCGATACATCAAGATCGTGCCACCTCAAGAACATGAGAGAGAGAGATCAAACACATAGCTACTGGTACATACCCTTAGCCCCGAGGGTGGACTACTCCCTCCTCGTCATGGAGAGTGCCGGGATGATGAAGATTGCCACCGGTGATGGATCCCCCCTCCGGCAGGGTGTCGGAACGGGTCTAGATTGGTTTTCGGTGGCTACGGAGGCTTTTGGCGGCGGAACTCCTGAGCTATTCTGCTCCCCGAAGTTTTTAGGGTATATGGGTATATATGGGAGGAAGAAGTATGTCGGTGGACCTCCGGGCTGTCCACGAGGCAGGGGGGCGCGCCCCCTCGTGGGCAGCCCGGGACTCTCCTAGTCCATCTCCGATACTCCGTGGGCTTCTTCTGGTCCAAAAATAAGTTCCTTGAAGTTTCAGGTCAATTGGACTCCGTTTGATATTCCTTTTCTGCGAAACACTGAAACAAGGGAAAAACAGAAACTGGCACTGGGCTCTGGGTTAATAGGTTAGTCCCAAAAATAATATAAAAGTGTTTAATAAAAGCCCATAAACATCCAAAACAGATAATATAATAGCATGTAACAATAAAAAATTATAGATACGTTGGAGACATATCAGTCCTTGGGCGTCCAACCTGTGTGACGTGGGCCGGACTGTTGGGCCATGAAGATACAAGATAGAAGACTTCCTCCCGTGTCCGGATGAGACTCTCCTTTGCATGGATGGAAAGCATGGCATCCGTCTGTATTATTTCCTTTCTCTATAACCGACTTTGTGTAACCCTAGTCCCCTCCGGTGTCTATATAAACCGGAGGGTTTAGTCCGTAGAGACAATCACAATCATACATGCTAGACTTCTAGGGTTTAGCCACAATGATCTCGTGGTAGATCAACTCTTGTAATCCTCATACTCATAAAGATCAATCAAGCAGGACGTAGGGTATTACCTCCATCAAGAGGGCCTGAACCTAGGTAAAACATCGTGTCCCATGTCTCCTGTTACCATCGACCTTAGACGCACAGTTCGGGACCCCCTACCCGAGATCCACCAGTTTTGACACCAACACTTGAATCGACGTAACTCTTTACGACAAACTCTTTATCACCTCCATACCGAGAAATATTTCTGTGAAGTTTCAGGTCAATTGGACTCCATTTGATATTCTTTTTCTGCGAAACAGTGAAACAAGGGAAAAACAGAAACTGGCACTGGGCTCTGGATTAATAGGTTAGTCCCAAAAATAATATAAAAGTGTTTAATAAAAGCCCATAAACATCCAAAACAGATAATATAATAGCATGGAACAATAAAAAATTACATATATGTTGGAGACGTATCAGCATCCCCAAGCTTAATTCCTGCTCGTCCTCGAGTAGGTAAATGATAAAAACAGAATTTTTGATGTGGAATGATTCTTAGCATAACTCTCGATGTAAATCTTTTTATTGTGGCATGAATATTTAGATGCGAAAGATTCAAGATAAATTTTTGATGTTGACATAAAAACAATAATACTTCAAACATGCTAACCAAGCAATTATGTCTTATCAAAATAACATAGCCAAAGAAAGCTTATCCCTACAAAATCATATAGTTAGGCTATGTTTCAATATTGTCACACAAACGTTCTCATCATGCATAACCCCAATGACAAGCCGAGCAATTGGTTCATACTTTTAACGCGCTCCAGCCTTTTCAACTCTTATGCAATACATGAGCGCAAGCCATGTATATAGCACTATGGGTGGAGTGAAGTATAATGATGGGGGTTATGAGAGAAGACAAAAAAATTAGAAAGTCTCACATTGATGCGGCTAATCAGTAGGCTATGGAGATGCCCATCAATTGATGTCAATGAGAGGAGTAGGGATTGCCATGCAACGGATGCACTAGAGCTATAAATATGTGAAAGCTCAACAAAAGAAACTAAGTGGGTGTGCATCCGACTTGCTTGCTCACGAAGACCTAGGGCATTTTGAGGAAGCCTATCATTGGAATATACAAGAGCCAAGTTTGTCAGGACCCCGATTCCAAGTCACATCGATCTAGCCGATAACACCTCATATCACATTGCGGCCTCACGCACGGTATCCCCACGGGTGTCGCCTTACCATGGCCCGGGACCATTTGCGCCTTTTGGCTCACGTATATGATAGTGTTGCTAGCATCCATATGACAGAGAACCCGGTCCGACATGCCTAGTCATGAACCCAAAGCGGCACGGACCTATGGAGACAAGCATCCATGAATCACATCGAGCATGTCGGTCATCAACGAGTGAATCCGGACTGTAGCACTGGGCTAACATGACTCCGGGGAACCCGGGCTATAGCAGGCTAGGCAGGACTCCGGAAGTCACCGTGTGACATTTCCCCGAAGGGACAGACATAGGAACTAAGTGAAACACATGCCGGCCAGTCAAGTGTCCTGAGTAGTAGTGCTGGGCTAGCAGGACTCTGGTGAACCGGGCTGTAGCGGACTACTATGGCTCGAGGAGCACTAGACTACATTTCCCCATAAGAAAGGTTGCCAAGGATAAACAACTAGATTGTCGGATCCCACACATACCAAGAATTTCAATCATACACACAATATGCTCGATATGTGCAAATACAACATGGCATCACAACAAAACTCTACAACTCAAGTACTTTTATTTAAAGGCTCCAGAGAGCCATACATAACATGTTCATACAGGTAGGGGTCACATGAACCGACACTCAAGTCATACAAGCATACAAGCACATGCGGAAGCAAATAGTCTGAGTACAGACACTAGAAAGAAAGATGGCTTCTCGAAGCCTGTCTATCTACATAGGGCCCTCCTTGGCCAGGATCACCACCTGGGTGGAAAGTCACTCATCGATGTCGAGATCTACATAAAACCCATCGGAGGGGCGGTGTTGTCGTCTGAAACAGTAATTAAACAAACATGAGTACAAAGGTACTCAGCAAGTCTTACATCAGAACCTACTATACATGCTCATTCTCAAGAAGGTGGTGGAGTTATTGCAGCAAGCCAGCTTTGACTCTTGGCTAAGCTATCCTACAGGACACCACTAGTAAAATAGTTTCACACACGAGTCCACTAATCACCAACACAATACTCCACCGGAGATCCTCCCTCGTCATCCTACGAGAGAGCCATCCTCGGTACTCACACTTATCTTGAGTCTTTTAGTAGTAACCATTAACTTGTCTATGAACTGTATAGGCAACCAAGTAGTCCTTTACCGCGGACGCGGCTATTCGAATAGTTTTATACCCTGCAGGGGTGTACTTCGTCACACATGTTTCCACCACTTAGCGTCTGCACACGACATGTGCTCGGCAGACTTCAAGCGAAAGC
Organism: Triticum aestivum; assembly: GCF_018294505.1. Lineage (NCBI taxonomy): Eukaryota > Viridiplantae > Streptophyta > Magnoliopsida > Poales > Poaceae > Triticum > Triticum aestivum. The sequence continues at coordinate 76,255,638 of NC_057806.1, read as the reverse complement.
CGACGTGGGTGTAGACCACGACCTGACTAACCGCACAAGTCTCTAGTCCAGGTTTATTGGCTATTCAGGTTCCATCCGCAAGGAAATCCGGCCGGGGTGTCCTCAACGGCCCCAAACAATGTGTACAGGGTCCCGAGACACCAAACGGGCGCCCGGCATACCCGGCCACAGTCTATCTACCGCATCATAGCCCACCCCTAGGGTCAGCGCTACGCACGGCCGCCAACACATAACCTACAAACACCAGAAACTAGTTGCAACTCCTGGACAGAGGACGAGAGGGGTTAGTAAGTCGAGCGGGGTCATATTTCAGGGCCCAAAGTGTGGTAGTAGCTGAATCTTAAATCACGCATACAGATCTCAGTTCTTATGGACGGCCTCAATGAAACAACCCACCATGTACTCCTACATGGCCTCTCATTGATACCTTTACCAAATCATGTTCAACACATCCCTCACATTACCGACATAATCATTTCACTCTAGCCCATCACCCAGATGAACCAGACCTGACACAACTCTAAGCATAGCAGGCATAGTAAGGTAGGAAACACATACATGGCTCAATCAACTCCTACACATGCTAGTGGGTTTCATCTAGTTACTGTGGCAATGACATGTCATGCAGAGGATAAGGGTTCAACTACCGTAGCACACAGTAGTTTGAAACGTTGTTGTCTTAATGCAGTAAATGAGAGCAGAGGCGAGAACATGGGATTGTATCGATATGATCAATGGGGTTGCTTGCCTGATGGAGTGGTAGTAGGGTACTGCCCTTCAGTTGGATACTCGGAGATATCCTCGGAGGCAGAACCTACCACGAAAGATACCACAGAGTATAATCAACACATGGCAATATGCAACAATATGATGCATGCTATGACATGGAAAAATGATGTGTCCTGCCTAATGCAATGTGAAACAAGTTGAAATGGTTCCATTTGAATCAAAGATTCAAATGAAAGCTTAAGCTCTTATGCATAATAAGTGTATTAGCTTGTTTCACCTAAACAGCAAGGTTAACGTGTTTTTTCATGCATGAAACCATTACAGATGGATAGATTGAATTTTTCTGATCATTTTTCATATATAATTTGTTTGATTTGGAGCTATGGTTGATTTTCTATGATTTTTAGAAGTTTAGACTATTTTCTGGAATTTCCTATATAAAAGTAAATCCAGAAAATGAATAATTGTGTCAGCACTGCGTCAGTGTGACGTCAGTGAGTCAAAGGCACCAGCCCAGGTCAAACCTGACTGGTGGGTCCGGTCTGTCAGTGTCTCAGCTAACTAACATAGTTTAGTTAATACTAACTAATTGTCAGTGGGGCCTGGGCCCGCATGTCAGTGACTTAAACTAACTAAAATTAGTTAGCACTAATCCTAGCCTAATTAACAGGTCGGCCCCACCTGTCATAGGCTCAGGGGGGAAGTCAACTTGGGCCCACACGGGTCAGACATGGTCAACTCGCCAACGGCTTGACGCCGGCAACGGCAGATGCGGCGGAGGGGCTCAGGTTTTGCCCACAGTCGACCAAATCGACTGCGGTTTGGTCCTACGCGTAGCTGGGAGCAAGCCGCATCGTTTGGTGGTGGAAGTGGAGCTCGGGGAGGCTGGGAACGACGCCGGTGACGACCTTGGCGTTCGCCGGAGTTCGGGCGAGGATGAACCCGAGGCTACGGGGCACGGCGAGGCGCGGGGAGTGGTGCGTTAGGCTCCTGGGAACGTGGTGAGTGTGGTGACATGCTCGGAATCAAGCTTACGCGCCTGTGGCCACGACGGCGACATGGCCGGCGGAGCCGAGCTCTCGGCCGTGATGGCCAATGGGGTTAGAGGGCAACTTGAGCGACGTGGCTAGGGGGAGAAGAGAGAGGAGCTCACGGTGAGTGCAGCGGGCGTCGAAGCGGGCTCGGGGAAGCTTGGGAGGCGGCGAATCATCAGCGACGATCTCCGGTGGCCGACGAGGGGAACGGCAGCGGTGGCGGCGTTGCAGCGCGTTCGAGGCCTCGTGGCTTGTCGAGGAGGTCGAGGGAGAAGCTGCGGAGCTAGTGGGCATGGTGGGGTGACACACGGACGACGGTGGCTACGGCTACGGCGGCAAGACGGCGGCGGCTGCGTCGGCCATGGCTTCGGGGGAGCGAGGGAGAGAGTAGGGGGGAGGAATGAGATGTCCATGGGGTCGGGGCGGCGACGTGGAGCTCGCCCAGGTGTCCTGGCCTCACGGGCAGCAAGCAGCTGACGCCGTGGCGAGCTCGTGCTCGCCGGCGTCACCTCTGTGCCTGCCTGGCGAGGGAGAAGCAGCTGGCTGGCACGGGCCAGCACAGTGCTGGGCCGGCCAGGTGGGCTGCGGCCAGGTAAGTTTCCTCCTCCTCTTTTATTTCTGTTTTTCTGTAACTTTGTGGCTTTATTAAAAATACTTAGGCACTTACAAAAATCCTGAAAATAATCATAGGCTCTTTTTGGATTATTTCCAACAGCCCACACTTATCTCCAGAATTATTTGAGCATTTAAAATATTTTATAGCATTTGAATGCCCAAATTCAAATAATTATGATTTAATTCAAAGAATCCAGAATGTCCTAGAAAAGAGTGCACCATTTTTGCCAGGGGTTTAAGCCCAATCCAAAAATGATGAACATTTTGTGAAGGACATTTTGGGTTCATTGAAAATATTTTTAGTAAACCCTAGTTGTTTCCGAGGGGGGTGCTGGGGGTTCTGTCATCCCCATTTCAAGTTTCTGTAAAAGTAGACATGATGCAACACTCTAATGCATGAACTAGCTAGGGTGTGACACAAGTTCTATAATGAAAAATTCCCACTAGTATATGAAAGTGACAACATAGGAGACTCTCTATCATGAAGATCATGGTGCTACTTTGAAGCGCAAGTGTGGTAAAAGGATAGTAGCATTGTCCCTTCTCTCTTTTTCTCTCATTTTTTTTATTTTTTATTCTTTTTATTTGAGACTTTTTTATGGCCTCTTTTTTTTTAGTCCGGAGTCTCATCCCGACTTGTGGGGGAATCATAGTCTCCATCATCCTTTCCTCACTTGGGACAATGCTCTAATAATGATGATCATCACACTTTTATTTACATACAACTCATGAATTACAACTCAATACTTAGAACAAAATATGACTCTATATGAATGCCTCCGGTGGTGTACTGGGATATGCAATGAATCAAGAGCGACATGTATGAAAGAATTATGAACGGTGGCTTTGCCACAAATACAGTGTCAACTACATGATCATGCAAAGCAATATGTCAATGATGGAGTATGTCATGATAAATGAAACAGTGGAAAGTTGCATGGCATTGTATCTCGGAATGGCTATGGAAATGCCATGATAGGTAGGCATGGTGGCTGTTTTGAGGAAGATATAAGGAGGTTTATGTGTGATAGAGCGTATCATATCACGGGGTTTGGATGCACCGGCGAAGTTTGCACCAACTCTCAAGATGAGAAAGGGCAATGCATGGTACCGAAGAGGCTAGAAAATTGCAGAAAGGTAAGTGTGCGTATAATCGATGGACTCACATTATTCATAAAGAACTCATATACTTATTGCAAAAGTTTATTAGCCCTCGAAGCAAAGTACTACTACGCATGCCCCTAGAGGGATAGATTGGTAGGAAAATACCATCGCTTGTCCCCGACCGCCACTCATAAGGAAAGCAATAAAAGAACACCTATGTGTCAAAATTGTCACACAACTTTTACCATACGTGCATGCTACGGGACTTGCCAACTTTAACACGAATATTTCTCAATTTCACAATTACTCAACTAGGACACTCTAATATTACCACCTTTATATCCCAAAACACTTATCAAGTATCTAACTTCTCATGATATTCAATGAACTCAATATGGGAGATTAATTTCACAATTAAAACAAATTACCATGCTGTTTAAGACTCTCAAAATAATATAAGTGAAGCATGAGAGTTCATCTATTTCATCAAAATAAAACCACTGTCGTGCTCTAAAATATATAAGTGAAGCACTAGAGCAAATGACAAACTACTCCGAAAGATATAAGTGAAGATTCAATGAGTAGTCGAATAATTATGCAACTATGTGAAGACTCTCTAACATTTAAGAATTTAAGATCTTGGTATTTTATTCAAACAGCAAGCAAAGCAAAATAAAATGGCATTCTAATAATGGCAAACATCATGTGAAGAAGCAAAAACTTAGGATGAATCAAAACTAACCGATAGTTGTTGAAGAAGAAAGGTGGGATGCCAACCGGGGCATCCCCAAGCTTAGACGCTTGAGAATTCTTGAAATATTATCTTGGGATGCCTCAGGCATCCCCAAGCTTGAGCTTTTGTGTCTCCTTAATTCCTCTCATATCATGGCCTCCCAAAATCTCAAAAGCTTCATCCACACAAAACTCAACAAGGACTCGTGAGATAAGTTAGTATAAACCATTGCAAAAACCTTATCATACTCTAATGTAGCAAATCACTAAAATTATTATTAAACATTGAATACGAAATGCCTCTGCATATTTAAGAGTCATATCCTCAAATAGAATCACTAAATAAGCAAACATATGCAAACAATGCAAACATAACAACAATCTGCCTAAACAGGACAGTCTATAAAGAGTGCAGCTAGATTCATACTTCCCTAGCTCAAAAAATTATGAAAGAAAAATCACACTATATTAACTTTATCAGATCTTAATATGCAAAAGGTTTCAACATTTTATCACATTCTGACTTTTCTAGGGAATTATTGCAACATCGGTAAACTTTCTGTTTTCAAACAGCAACATGAAGACTTGTAAAATAGGCATAGTAAAGGCTATCAATGCCACTTTTATTAAAATAAAAGATGCAAAACATTGTTCTAAATAACAACAAGAAAATACTAACAAAATAAATTTACGCTCCAAGCAAAACACATATCATGTGGTGAATAAAAATATAGCTCCAAGTAAAGTTACCGATGAACGAAGACGAAAGAGGGGATGCCTTCCGGGGCATCCCCAAGCTTAGGATCTTGGTTGTCCTTGAATACTACCTTGGGGTGCCTTGGGCATCCCCAATCTTAGGCTCTTGCCACTCCTTATTCCATAGTCCATCGAATCTTCACCCAAAACTTGAAAACTTCACAACACAAAACTTAACAGAAAACTCGTACGCTCCGTTATTATAATAAAATAAATCACCACTTAGGTACTGTTGTGAACTCATTCTAAATTCATATTGGTGTAATATCTACTGTATTCCAACTTCTCTATGGCTCATACCCTCCGATACTACTCATAGATTCATCAAAATAAGCAAACAACACGATGAAAACAGAATCTGTCAAAAACAGAACAGTCTGCAGTAAACTGTAGGTTTCGACCACTTATGGAACTCATAAAATTCTCAAATAAATTGGTGGACCTGAGGAATTTATATATTGATCATCTTAAAAAAGAATCAACTAAATAGCATTTTCCAGTAAAAGGTTTTAGCTAATCTCGTGAGCGCTAAAGTTTCTGTTTTTTACAGCATGATCGCAAAGACTTTCCCCAAGTCTTCCCAAAGATTCTACTTGGCACAAACACTAATTAAACACAAAAAACACAACCATAACAGAGGCTAGATGAAATATTTATTACTAAACAGGAACAAAAAGCAAGGAACAAAAAATAAAATTGGGTTGCCTCCCAACAAGCGCTATCGTTTATTGCCCCTAGCTAGGCATGATGATTTTAATGATGCTCTCATAAAAGATAGGAATTGAAACATAAAGAGAGCATCATGAAGAATATAACTAGCACATTTAAGTCCAACCCACTTTCTATGCATAGGGGTTTTGTGAGCAAACAACTTATGGGAATAAGAATCAACTTGCATAGGAAGGTAAAACAAGCATAACTTTGAAACTTTAAGCACATAGAAAGGAAACTTGATATTCTTGCAATTCCTACAAGCATATGTTCCTCCCTCATAGTAATTTTCAGTAGCATCATGAATTAATTCAACAATACAACTATCACATAAAGCTTTATTTTCATGATCTACATGCATAGAATTTTTATTACTCTCCACATAAGCAAATTTCTTTTCATGAATAATGGTGGGAGTAAACTCAACAAAATAATTATCATGTGAGGCATAATCCAATTGAAAACTAAAATCATGACGACAAGTTTCATGGTTATGATTATTCTTAATAGCATACAAGTCATCACACTAATCATCATAGATAGCAACTTTGTTCTCATAATAAATTGGAACCTCTTCCGAAATAGTGGATTCATCACTAAATAAAGTCATGACCTCTCCAAATCCACTTTCATAAATATAATCATCATAAATAGGAGGCATGCTATCATCAAAATAACTTTGCTCATCAAAACTTGGGGGACTAAAAATATCATCTTCATCAAACATAGCTTCCCCAAGCTTGTGGCTTTGCATATCATTAGCATCATAGATATTCAAAGAATTCATACTAACAACATTGCAATCATGCTCATCATTCAAATATTTAGTGACAAACATTCTAATGCATTCTTCTTCTAGCACTTGAGCACAATTATCGGAATCCTTATTCTCATGAAAGATATTAAAAATATGAAGCATATGAGGTACCCTCAATTCCATTTTTCTGTAGTTTTCTTTTATAGATTAAACTAGTGATTAAACCAGAAACTAAAAGATTCAATTGCAAGATCTAAAGATATACCTTCAAGCGCTAACCTCCCCGGCAATGGCGCCAGAAAAGAGCTTGATGTCTACTACACAACCTTCTTCTTGTAGACGTTGTTGGGCCTCCAAGTGCAGACGTTTGTAGGACAGTAGAAAATTTCCCTCAAGTGGATGACCTAAGGTTTATCAATCCGTAGGAGGCGTAGGATGAAGATGGTCTCTCTCAAGCAACCCTGCAACTAAATAACAAAGAGTCTCTTGTGTCCCCAACACACCCAATACAATGGTAAATTGTATAGGTGCACTAGTTCAGTGAAGAGATGGTGATACAAGTGGTATATGGATCGTAGATAAAGGTTTTTGTAATATGAAAATGTAAAACAGCAAGGTAACTAATGATAAAAGTGAGCACAAACGGTATTGCAATGTGTTGAAACAAGGCCTAGGGTTCATACTTTCACTAGTGCAACTTCTCTCAACAATAATAACATAATTGGATCATATAACTAGCCCTCAACATGCAACAAAGATTCACTCCTAAGTCACTAATAGCGGAGAACAAACGAAGAGATTATGGTAGGGTACGAAACCACCTCAAAGTTATTCTTTCGGATCGATCTATTCATAGAGTTCGTACAAGAATAACACCTTAAGACACAAATCAACCAAAACCCTAATGTCACCTAGATACTCCAATGTCACCTCAAGTATCCTTGGGTATGATTATATGATATGCATCACACAATCTCAGATTCATCTATTCAACCAACACGAAGAACTTCAAAGAGTGCCCCAAAGTTTCTACCGGAGAGTCAAGACGAAAACGTGTGCCACCCCTATGCATAGATTCCAAAGGTCACGGAACCCGCAAGTTGATCACCAAAACATACATCATGTGGATCAATAGAATACCCCATTGTCACCACGGGTATCCCACGCAAGACATACATCAAGAGTTCTCAAATCCTTAAAGACTCAATCCGATAAGATAACTTCAAAGGGAAAACTCAATTCATTACAAGAGAGTAGAGGGGGAGAAACATCATAAGATCCAACTATAATAGCAAAGCTCACGATACATCAAGATCGGGCCACCTCAAGAACACGAGAGAGAGATCAAACACATTGCTACTTGTACATACCCTCAGCCCCGAGGGTGGACTACCCCCTCCTCGTCATGGAGAGCGCGAGGATGATGAAGATGGCCACCGGTGATGGACCCCCCCCCTCAGGCAGGGTGCTGGAACGGGTCTAGATTGGTTTTAGGTGGTTACAGAGGCTTCTGGCGGCGGAACTCTCGATCTATTCTGCTCCCCGAAGTTTTTAGGGTATATGGGTATATATGGGAGGAAGAAGTACGTCGGTGGACCTCTGGGCTGTCCACGAGGTAGGGGGACGCCCAGGGGGTGAGCGCGCCCCCACCCTCGTGGGCAGCCCGGGACTATCCTGGTCCATCTCCAATACTCCGTGGGATTCTTCTGGTCCGAAAATAAGTTCTGTGAAGTTTCAGGTCAATTGGACTCCGTTTGATATTCCGTTTCTGCGAAACACTGAAACAAGGGAAAAACAGAAACTGACACATGGCTCTAGGTTAATAGGTTAGTCCCAAAAATAATATAAAAGTGTTTAATAAAAGCCCATAAACATCAAAAACAGATAATATAATAGCATGGAACAATAAAAAATTATAGATACGTTGGAGACGTATCAACATCCTCAAGCTTAATTCCTGCTCATCCTCGAGTAGGTAAATGATAAAAACAGAATTTTTGATGTGGAATGCTTCTTAGCATAATTCTCGATGTAAATCTTTTTATTGTGGCATGAGTATTTAGATCCGAAAGATTCAAGATAAAAGTTTGATGTTGACATAAAAACAATAATACTTCAAACATGCTAACCAAGCAATTATGTCTTATCAAAATAACATAGCCAAAGAAAGCTTATCCCTAAAAAATCATATAGTTAGGCTATGTTTCAATATTGTCACACAAACGTTCTCATCATGCATAACCCCGATGACAAGCCGAGCAATTGGTTCATACTTTTAACGCGCTTCAGCCTTTTCAACTCTTACGCAATACATGAGCGCAAGCCATGGGTATAGCACTATGGGTGGAGGGAAGTATAATGATGGAGGTTATGAGAGAAGACAAAAAAGTAGAAAGTCTCACATTGACGCGGCTAATCAATAGGCTATGGAGATGCCCATCAATTGATGTCAATGAGAGGAGTAGGGATTGTCATGCAACGGATGCACTAGAGATATAAATATGTGAAAGCTCAACAAAAGAAACTAAGTGGGTGTGCATCCAACTTGCTTGCTCACGAAGACCTAGGCATTTTGAGGAAGCCCATCATTGGAATATACAAGCCATGTTCTATAATGAAAAATTCCCACTAGTATATGAAAGTGACAACATAGGAGACTCTCTATCATGAAGATCATGGTGCTACTTTGAAGCACAAGTGTGGTAAAAGGATAGTAGCATTGTCCCTTCTCTCTTTTTCTCTCATTTTCTCTCATTTTCATTTTTTTCATTTTTTCATTTTTTTATTTGGGCCTTTTCTCTTTTTTTATGGCCTCTTTTTTTTATTTAGTCCGGAGTCTCATCTCGACTTGTGGGGGAATCATAGTCTCCATCATCCTTTCCTCACTTGGGACAATGCTCTAATAATGATGATCATCACACTTATATTTACTTACAACTCATGAATTACAACTCAATACTTAGAACAAAATATGACTCTATATGAGTGCCTCCGGCGGTGTACCGGGATATGCAATGAATCAAGAGCGACATGTATGAAAGAATTATGAACGGTGGCTTTGCCACAAATACAATGTCAACTACATGATCATGCAAAGCAATATGTCAATGATGGAGTATGTCATGATAAATGAAACGGTGGAAAGTTGCATGGCAATGTATCTCGGAATGGCTATGGAAATGCCATGATAGGTAGGTATGGTGGCTGTTTTGAGGAAGATATAAGGAGGTTTATGTGTGATAGAGCGTATCATATCACGGGGTTTGGATGCACCGGCGAAGTTTGCACCAACTCTCAAGGTGAGAAAGGGCAATGCACGGTACCGAAGAGGCTAGAAAATTGCGGAAAGGTAAGTGTGTGTATAATCCATGGACTCACATTAGTCATAAAGAACTCATATAATTATTGCAAAAGTTTATTAGTCCTCGAAGCAAAGTACTACTATGCATGCCCCTAGAGGGATAGATTGGTAGGAAAAGACCATCGCTCGTCCCTGACCGCCACTCATAAGGAAAGCAATAAAAGAACACCTATATGTCAAAATTGTCACACAACTTTTACCATACGTGCATGCTACGGGACTTGCCAACTTTAACACGAGTATTTCTCAATTTCAAAATTACTCAACTAGCACACTCTAATATTACCACCTTTATATCCCAAAACACTTATCAAGTATCTAACTTCTCATGATATTCAATGAACTCAATATGGGAGATTAATTTCACAATTAAAGCAAATTACCATGATGTTTAAGACTCTCAAAATTATATAAGTGAAGCATGAGAGTTCATCTGTTTCGTCAAAATAAAACCACTGTCGTGCTCTAAAATATATAAGTGAAGCACTAGAGCAAATGACAAACTACTCCCAAAGATATAAGTGAAGATTCAATGAGTAGTCGAATAATTATGCAACTATGTGAAGACTCTCTAACATTTAAGAATCTCAGATCTTGGTATTTTATTCAAACAGCAAGAAGAGCAAAATAAAATGGCATTCTAATAATGGTAAACATCATGTGAAGAAACAAAAACTTAGGGTCAACCAAAACTAACCAATAGTTGTTGAAGAAGAAAGGTGGGATGCCAACCGGGGCATCCCCAAGCTTAGATGCTTGAGACTTCTTGAAATATTATCTTGGGATGCCTCGGGCATCCCCAAGCTTGAGCTTTTGTGTCTCCTTAATTCCTCTCATATCATGGCCTCCCAAAATCTCAAAAGCTTCATCCACACAAAACTCAACAAGGACTCGTGAGATAAGTTAGTATAAATCATTGCAAAAACCTTATCATACTCTACTGTAGCAAATCACTAAAATTATTATTCAAAATTGCATACTAAATGCCTATGCATATTTAATATTCATATCCTCAAATAGAATCATTAAATAAGCAAACATATGCAAACAATGCAAACATAACAGCAATCTGCCTAAACAGGACAGTCTGTAAAGAGTGCAGCAAGATTCATACTTCCCTAGCTCCAAAAATTATGAAAGAAAAATACCACTGTATTAAATTTATCAGATCTTAATATGCAAAAGTTTTCAACATTTTATCACATTCTGACTTTTCTAGGGAATTATTGCAACAGCGGTAAACTTTCTGTTTTCAAACAGCAACATGAAGACTTGTAAAATAGGCATAGTAAAGGCTATCAATGCCACTTTTATTGAAGTAAAAGATGCTAAACATTGTTATAAATAACAAAAAGCAAATCCTAACAAAATAAATTTACGCTCCAAGCAAAACACATATCATGTGGTGAATAAAAATATAGCTCCAAGTAAAGTTACCGATGAACGAAGACGAAAGAGGGGATGCCTTCCGGGGCATCCCCAAGCTTAGGCTCTTGGTTGTCCTTGAATATTACCTTGGGGTGCCTTGGGCATCCCCAATCTTAGGCTCTTGCCACTCCTTATTCCACAGTCCATCGAATCTTCACCCAAAATTTGAAAACTTCACAACACAAAACTTAACAGAAAACTCGTAAGCTCCGTTAGTATAAGAAAATAAATCACCACTTAGGTACTGTTGTGAACTCATTCTAAATTAATATTGGTGTAATATATACTGTATTCCAACTTATATATGGCTCATACCCTCCGATACTACTCATAGATTCATCAAAATAAGCAAACGACATGATGAAAACAGAATCTGTCAAAAACAGAACAGTCTGTAGTAATCTATAGGTTTCGAACACTTATGGAACTCATAAAATTCTCAAATAAATTGGTGGACCTGAGGAATTTATCTATTAATCATCTTCAAAAAGAATCAACTAAATAGCATTCTCCAGTAAAAAAATTTAGCTAATCTCGTGAGGGCTAAAGTTTCTGTTTTTTACAGCATGATCGCAAAGACTTTCCTCAAGTCTTCCCAAAGGTTCTACTTGGCACAAACACTAATTAAGTACAAAAAACACAACCATAACAGAGGCTAGATGAAATATTTATTACTAAACAGGAACAAAAAGCAAGGAACAAAAAATAAAATTGGGTTGCCTCCCAACAAGCGCTATCGTTTATCGCCCCTAGCTAGGTATGATGATTTCAATGATGCTCTCATAAAAGATGGGAATTGAAACATAAAGAGAGCATCATGAAGAATATAACTAGCACATTTAAGTCTAACCCACTTCCTATGCATAGGGATTTTGTGAGCAAACAACTTATGGGAACAAGAATCAACTTGCATAGGAAGGTAAAACAAGAATAACTTTGAAACTTTAAGCACATAGAAAGGAAACTTGATATTATTGCAATTCCTACAAGCATATGTTCCTCCCTAATAGTAATTTTCAGTAGCATCATGAATGAATTCAACAATATAACTATCACATAAAGCATTCTTTTCATGATCTACAAGCATAGAATTTTTATTACTCTCCACCTAAGCAAATTTCTTCACATGAATAATAGTGGGAGCAAACTCAACAAAATAATTATCAAGTGAGGCATAATCCAATTGAAAACTAAAATCATGACGACAAGTTTCTATTGGGGATCGTAGCAGAAATTAAAAATTTTCTATGCATCACCAAGATCAATCTATGGACTATTCTAGCAACGAGGGGAATAGGAGTGCATCTACATACCCTTGTAGATCGCGAGCGGAAGCGTTCAAGTGAACGGGGATGATGGAGTCGTACTCGCCGTGATCCAAATCACCGATGACCAAGTGCGAACGGATAGCACCTCCACGTTCAACACACGTACGGTTGGGAAGACGTCTCGTCCTTCTTGATCCATCAAGGGGGAAGGAGAGGTTGATGAAGATCCAGCAGCACGACGGCGTGGTGGTGGATGCAGCAGGATCCCGGCAGGGCTTCGCCAAGCACAAGCGGGGAGGAGAGGTGTTACGGAGGGAGAGGGAGGTGCCAAGAGCAAGGTGCGGCTGCCCTCCCTCCCTTCCACTATATAGAGGGGCTAGGGGGGCGCATGCCCCCTTGGAGATCCCATCTAAAGGGGTTGGGGCAGCCCCTGGGGGCAACGGCCCCCTTAGGGTTTCCAACCAGGGGGGCGCATGCCCCCTCGGGGGGCAACGGCCCCCTAGAGTTTCCAACCCTAGGTGCCTTGGTCCCTTGGGTGGGGTGCACCAACCCATCAGGGGCTGGTTCCCACGCCACTTCAGCCCATGGGGCCCTCCGGGATAGGTGGCCCCATCCGGTGGACCCCCGGGACCCTTCCGGTGGTCCTGGTACAATAACGGTAACCCCCAAAACCTTCCCGCTGGCCGAAACTAGACTTCCTATATATAAATCTTTACCTTCGGACCATTCCGAAACTCCTCGTGACGCCCCGGATCTCATCCGGGACTCCGAACAACTTTCGGGTTACTGCATACTAATATCTCTACAACCCTAGCGTCACCGAACCTTAAGTGTATAGACCCTACAGGTTCGGGAGACACGCAGACATGACCGAGACGCCTCTCCGGTCAATAACCAACAGCGGGATCTGGATACCCATGTTGGCTCCCACATGCTCCTCGATGATCTCATCGGATGAACCACGATGTCGAGGACTTAATCAATCCCGTATTCAATTCCCTTTGTCAATCGGTACGTTACTTGCCCGAGACTCGATCGTCGGTATCCCAATACCTTGTTCAATCTCGTTACTAGCAAGTCACTTTACTCGTACCATAATGCATGATCCCGTGACCAACCCCTTGGTCACATTGAGCTCATTATGATGATGCATTACCGAGTGGGCCCAGAGATACCTCTCCATCATACGGAGTGACAAATCCCAGTCTTGATTCGTGCCAACCCAACTGACACTTTTGGAGATACCCATAGTGCACCTTTATAACCACCCAGTTACGTTGTGACGTTTGATACACCCAAAGCACTCCTACGGTATCCGGGAGTTGCACAATCTCATGGTCTAAGGAAATGATACTTGACATTAGAAAAGCTCTCACAAAACGAACTTACATGATCTTTGTGCGATGCTTAGGTTTGGGTCTTGTCCATCACATCATTCTCCTAATGATGTGATCCCGTTATCAATGACATCCCCATGTCCATAGCCAGGAAACCATGACTATTTGTTGATCAACGAGCTAGTCAACTAGAGGCTCACTAGGGACACATTGTGGTCTATGTATTCACACATGTATTACGATTTCCGGATAATACAATTATAGCATGAATAATAGACAATTATCATGAACAAGGAAATATAATAATCATTTTATTATTGCCTCTAGGGCATATTTCCAACAGTCTCCCACTTGCACTAGAGTCAATCATCTAGTTACATTGTGATGAATTGAACACCCATGGAATTCTGGTGTTGATCATGTTTTGCTCTAGGGAGAGGTTTAGTCAACGGATCTGCTACATTCAGGTCCGTATGTACTTTAGAAATTTCTATGTCTCCATTTTGAACACTTTCACGAATGGAGTTGAAGCGACGCTTGATATGCCTGGTCTTCCTGTGAAACCTGGTCTCCTTGGCAAGGGCAATAGCTCTAGTGTTGTCACAGAAGAGAGTCATCGGCCCCGACGCATTGGGTATGACTCCTAGGTCGGTGATGAACTCCTTCACCCAGATTGCTTCTTGTGCTGCCTCCGAGGCTGCCATGTATTCTGCTTTACATGTAGATCCCGCCATGACACTTTGCTTGCAACTGCACCAGCTTACTGCCCCACCATTCAAAATATACACGTATCCGGTTTGTGACTTAGAGTCATCCAGATCTGTGTCGAAGCTAGCATCGACGTAACCCTTTACGACGAGCTCTTCGCCACCTCCATAAACGGGAAACATATCCTTGGTCCTTTTCAGGTACTTCAGGATGTTTTTGACCGTTGTCCAGTGTTCCTTGCCGGGATTACTTTGGTACCTACCTACCAAACTTACGGCAAGGTTTACATCCGGTCTGGTACACAGCATGGCATACATAATAGACCCTATGGCTGAGGCATAGGGGATGACACTCATATCTTCTATATCTTCTGCCGTGGTCGGGCATTGAGCCGTGCTCAATCGCACACCTTGCAATACAGGCAAGAACCCCTTCTTGGACTGATCCATATTGAACTTCTTCAATATCTTGTCAAGGTACGTACTTTGTGAAAGACCGATGAGGCGTCTCGATCTATCTCTATAGATCTTGATGCCTAATATATAAGCAGCTTCTCCAAGGTCCTTCATTGAAAAACACTTGTTCAAATAGGCCTTTATGCTTTCCAAGAATTATATATCATTTCCCATCAACAGTATGTCATCCACATATAATATGAGAAATGCTACAGAGCTCCCACTCACTTTCTTGTAACCGCAGGCTTCTCCATAAGTCTGCATAAACCCAAATGCTTTGATCATCTCATCAAAGCGAATGTTCCAACTCCGAGATGCTTGCACCAGCCCATAGATTGAGCGTTGGAGCTTGCACACCTTGTTAGCATTCTTAGGATCGAACAAAACCTTCCGGCTGCATCATATACAATTCTTCCTTAAGAAAGCCGTTAAGGAATGCCGTTTTGACGTCCATTTGCCATATCTCATAATCATAGAATGCGGCAATTGCTAACATGATTCGGACGGACTTCAGCTTCGCTACGGGTGAGAAAGTCTCATCGTAGTCAACCCCTTGAACTTGTCGATAACTCTTAGCGACAAGTCGAGCCTTATAGATGGTCACATTACCATCCACGTCTGTCTTCTTCTTAAAGATCCATTTATTTTTTATGGCTCGCCGATCTTCGGGCAAGTCAGTCAAAGTCCATACTTTGTTTTCATACATGGATTCTATCTCGGATTTCATGGCTTCTAGCCATTTGTCGGAATCTGGGCCCGCCATCACTTCTTCATAGTTCGAAGGTTCACCGTTGTCTAACAACATGATTTCCAAGACAGTGTTGCCGTACCACTCTGGTGCGGAACGTGTCCTTGTGGACCTATGAAGTTCAGTAGGAGCTTGATCCAAAGTATCTTGATCATCATCATTAACTTCCTCTCTAATCGGTGCACGCACCACAGGAACATTTTCCTGAGCTGCGCTACTCTCTGCTTCAAGAGGCAGTACTTCATCAAGCTCTACTTTCCTCCCACTTACTTCTTTCGAGAGAAACTCCTTCTCTAGAAAGGATCCATTCTTGGCAACGAAGATCTTGCCTTTGGATCTGAGGTAGAAGGTATACCCAATCGTTTCCTTAGGGTATCCTATGAAGACGCATTTTTCCGACTTGGGTTCGAGCTTTTCAGGTTGAAGTTTCTTGACATAAGCATCGCATCCCCAAACTTTTAGAAACAACAGCTTAGGTTTCTTCCCAAACCATAATTCATACGGTGTTGTCTCAATGGATTTCGACGGAGCCCTATCTAAAGTGAATGCGGTAGTCTCTAAAGCATAGCCCCAAAATGAGAGCGGTAGATTGGTAAGAGACATCATAGATCACACCATATCCAATAGAGTGCGATTATGATGTTCGGACACACCGTTACGCTGAGGTGTTCCAGGCGGCGTGAGTTGTGAAACGATTCCACATTTCCTTAAGTGTGTGCCAAATTCGCGACTTAAATATTCTCCCCCATGATCTGATCGTAAGAACTTTATTTTTCTGTCACGTTGATTCTCAACCTTACTCTGAAATTTCTTGAACTTTTCGAAGGTCTCAGACTTGTGTTTCATTAAGTAGACATACCCATATCTACTCAAGTCATCAGTGAGAGTGAGAACATAACGATAGCCACCGCGAGCCTCAACACTCATTGGACCGCACACATCAGTATGTATGATTTCCAATAAGTTGGTTGCTCGCTCCATTGTTCCTGAGAACAGAGTCTTGTTCATCTTACCCATGAGGCATGGTTCGCACGTGTCAAATGATTCGTAATCAAGAGACTCTAAAAGTCCATCTGCATGGAGCTTCTTCATGCATTTGACACCTATGTGACCAAGGCGGCAGTGCCACAAGTATGTGGGACTATCATTATCAACCTTACATCTTTTGGTATTCACTCTATGAATATGTGTAGCATTACGCTTGAGATTCATTAAGAATAAACCATTCACCATCGGAGCATGACCATAAAACATATCTCTCATATAAATAGAACAACCATTATTCTCGGATTTAAATGAGTAGCCATCTCGTATTAAACGAGATCCTAATACAATGTTCATGCTCAAAGCTGGTACTAAATAACAATTATTGAGGTTTAAAACTAATCCCGTAGGTAAATGTAGAGGTAGCGTGCCGACGGCGATCACATCGACCTTGGAACCATTTCCGACGCGCATCCTCACCTCGCCCTTCGCCAGTCTCCGTTTATTCCGCAGCTCCTGCTTTGAGTTACAAATGTGAGCAACCGCACCGGTATCAAATACCCAGGAGCTACTACGAGTACTGGTAAGGTACACATCAATTACATGTATATCACATATACCTTTCGTGATGTCGGCCTTCTTGTCTGCTAAGTATTTGGGGCAGTTCCGCTTCCAGTGACCACTTCCCTTGCAATAAAAACACTCAGTCTCGGGCTTGGGTCCATTCTTTGGCTTCTTCCCGGCAGCTTGCTTACCGGGCGCGGCAACTCCCTTGCCGTCCTTCTTGAAGTTCTTCTTACCCTTGCCTTTCTTGAACTTAGTGGTTTTATTCACCATCAACACTTGGTGTTCCTTTTTGGCTTCTACCTCTGCTGATTTCAGCATTGCAAATACTTCAGGAATGGTCTTTTCCATCCCCTGCATATTGAAGTTCATCACAAAGCTCTTGTAGCTTGGTGGAAGCGACTGAAGGATTCTGTCAATGACCGCGTCATCCGGGAGATTAACTCCCAGCTAAGTCAAGCGGTTATGCAACCCAAACATTTTGAGTATGTGCTCACTGACAGAACTATTTTCCTCCATCTTACAGCTGAAGAACTTGTCGGAGACTTCATATCTCTCGACCCGGGCATGAGCTTGAAAAACCATTTTCAGCTCTTCGAACATCTCATATGCTCCGTGTCTCTCAAAATGCCTTTGGAGCCCCGGTTCTAAGCTGTAAAGCATGCCGCACTGAATGAGGGAGTAATCATCAGCACGTGTCTGCGAAGCGTTCATAACGTCTTGGTTTTGTGGGACGGGTGCGTCACCTAGCGGTGCTTCTAGGACATAATCTTTCTTGGCAGCTATGAGGATGATCCTCAGGTTCCGGACCCAGTCCGTATAGTTGCTGCCATCGTCTTTCAGCTTGGTTTTCTCTAGGAACGCGTTGAAGTTGAGGACAACGTGGGCCATTTGATCTACAAGACATATTGTAAAGATTTTAGACTAAGTTCATGATAATTAAGTTCATCTAATCAAATTATTAAATGAACTCCCACTCAGATAGACATCCCTCCAGTCATCTAAGTATAGCATGATCCGAGTTAACTAGGCCGTGTCCGATCATCACGTGAGACGGATTAGTCAACATCGGTGAACATCTTCATGTTGATCGTATCTTCTATACGACTCATGCTCGACCTTTCGGTCTTCTGTGTTCCGAGGCCATGTCTGTACATGCTAGGCTCGTCAAGTCAACCTAAGTGTACTGCGTGTGTAAATCTGTCTTACACCCGTTGTATTCGAACGTTAGAATCTATCACACCCGATCATCACGTGGTGCTTCGAAACAACGAACCTTCGTAATGGTGTACAATTAGGGGGAACACTTTCTTGAAATTATTACGAGGGATCATCTTATTTAAGCTACCATCGTTCTAAGCAAATAAGATGTAAAACATGATAAACATCACATGCAATCAAATAGTGACATGATATGGCCAATATCATTTGCTCCTTTGATCTCCATCTTCGGGGCTCCATGATCATCGTTGTCACCGACATGACACCATGATCTCCATCATCGTGTCTTCTTGAAGTTGTCTCATCATCTATTACTTCTACTACTATGGCTAACGCTTTAGCAATAAAGTAAAGTAATTACATGACGTTTATGTTGACACGCAGGTCATAAATAAATAAAGACAACTCCTATGGCTCCTGCCGGTTGTCATACTCATCGACATGCAAGTCGTGATTCCTATTACAAGAACACGATCAATCTCATACATCACATATATCATTCATCATTCATCACAACCTTTGGCCATATCACATCAGAAAACACTTGCTGCAAAAACAAGTTAGACGTCCTCTAATTGTTGTTGCAAGTTTTTACGTGGCTGCTATAGGTTTCTAGCAAGAACGTTTCTTACCTACGCCAAAACCACAACATGAATTGCCAATTTCTATTTACCCTTCATAAGGACCCTGTTCATCGAATCCGATCCGACTAAAGTGGGAGAGACAGACACCCGCCAGCCACCTTATGCAACTAGTGCATGTCAGTCGGTGGAACCGGTCTCACATAAGCGTACGTGTAAGGTTGGTCCGGGCCGCTTCATCCCATGATTCCGCCGAATCAAGATAAGACTAGTAACGGAAAGCAAATTGACAATATTGATGCCCACAACTACTTTGTGTTCTACTCGTGCATAGTAACTACGCATAGACCTAGCTCATGATGCCACTGTTGGGGATCGTAGTAGAAATTAAATTTTTTCTACGCATCACCAAGATCAATCTATGGAGTATTCTAGCAACAAGGGGAATAGGAGTGCATCTACATACCCTTGTAGATCACGAGCGGAAGCGTTCAAGTGAATGGGGATGATGGAGTCGTACTCGCCGTGATCCAAATCACCGATGACCAAGTGCCGAACGGAAAGCACCTCCGCGTTCGACACACGTACGGTTGGGAAGACGTCTCCTCCTTCTTGATCCAGCATGGGGGAAGGAGAGGTTGATGAAGATCCAGCAGCACGGCGGCGTGGTGGTGGATGCAGCAGGATCCCGGCAGGGCTTTGCCAAGCACAAGCGGGGAGGAGAGGTGTTACGGAGGGAGAGGGAGGCGCCAAGAGCAAGGTGCGGCTGCCCTCCCTCCCTTCCACTATATATAGGGGCTAGGGGGGGCATGCCTCCTTGGAGATCCCATATAAAAGGGGGGGGGGCGGCCCCTGGGGGCAACGGCCCCTTAGGTTTTCCAACTAGGGGGGCGCATGCCCCCTCGGGGGGCAACAGCCCCCTAGGGTTTCCAACCCTAGGCGCCTTGGGACCTTGGGTGGGGCGCACCAGCCCATCAGGGGCTGGTTCCCATGCCACTTCAGCCCATGGGGCCCTCCGGGATAGGTGGCCCCATCCGGTGGACCCCCGGGACCCTTCCGGTGGTCCCGGTACAATACCGGTAACCCCCGAAACCTTCCCGCTGGCCGAAACTGGACTTCCTATATATAAATCTTTACCTCCGGACCATTCCAGAACTCCTCGTGACGTTCGGGATCTCATCCGGGACTCCGAACAACTTTCGGGTTACTACATACTAATATCTCTAGAACCCTAGCGTCACCGAACCTTAAGTGTGTAGACCCTACGGGTTCGGGAGACACGCAGACATGACCGAGACGCCTCTCCGGTCAATAACCAACAGCGGGATCTGGATACCCATGTTGGCTCCCACATGCTCCTCGATGATCTCATCGGATGAACCACGATGTCGAGGACTTAATCAATCCCGTATTCAATTCCCTTTGTCAATCGGTACATTACTTGCCTGAGACTCGATCGTCGGTATCCCAATACCTTGTTCAATCTCGTTACCGGCAAGTCACTTTACTCGTACCGTAATGCATGATCCCGTGACCAACCCCTTGGTCACATTGAGCTCATTATGATGATGCCTTACCGAGTGGGCCTAGAGATACCTCTCCGTCATACGGAGTGACAAATCCCAGTCTCGATTCGTGCCAACCCAACTGACACTTTCAGAGATACCCGTAGTGCACATTTATAGCCACCCAGTTACGTTGTAACGTTTGATACACCCAAAGCACTCCTACGGTATCCGAGAGTTGCACAATCTCATGGTCTAAGGAAATGATACTTGACATTAGAAAAGCTCTCACAAAACGAACTTACACGATCTGTGTGCTATGCTTAGGTTTGGGTCTTGTCCATCACATCATTCTCCTAATGATGTGATCCCGTTATCAATGACATCCCCATGTCCATAGCCAGGAAACCATGACTATCTGTTGATCAACGAGCTAGTCAACTAGAGGCTCACTAGGGACACATTATGGTCTATGTATTCACACATGTATTACGATTTCCGGATAATACAATTATAGCATGAATAATAGACAATTATCATGAACAAGGAAATATAATAATCATTTTATTATTGCCTCTAGGGCATATTTCCAACAGTTTCATGGTTATCATTATTCTTAATAGCATACAATTCATCACAATAATCATCATAGATAGCAACTTTGTTCTCATAATCAGTTGGAACCTCTTCCGAAATAGTGGATTCGTCACTAAATAAAGTCATGACCTCTCCAAATCCACTTTCATAAATATAATCATCATAAATAGGAGGCATGCTATCATCAAAATAACTTTGCTCATCAAAACTTGGGGGACAAAAAATATCATCTTCATCAAACATAGCTTCCCCAAGCTTGTGGCTTTGCATATCATTAGCATCATGGATATTCAAAGAATTCAGACTAACAACATTGCAATCATGCTCATCATTCAAATATTTAGTGACAAACATTCTAATGCATTCTTCTTCTAGCACTTGAGCACAATTATCGAAATCCTTGTTCTCATGAAAGATATTAAAAAGATGAAGCATATAAGGTACCCTCAATTCCATTTTTCTGTAGTTTTCTTTTATAGATTAAACTAGTGATTAAACAAGAAACTAAAAGATTATTGCAAGATCTAAAGATATACCTTCAAGCGCTAACCTCCTCGGCAACGGCGCCAGAAAAGAGTTTGATGTCTACTACACAACCTTCTTCTTGTAGACGTTGTTGGGCCTCCAAGTGCAGACGTTTGTAGGACAGTACCAAATTTCCCTCAAGTGGATGACCTAAGGTTTATCAATCCGTAGGAGGCGTAGGATGAAGATGGTCTCTCTCAAGCAACCCTGCAACTAAATAACAAAGAGTCTCTTGTGTCCCCAACACACCCAATACAATGGTAAATTGTATAGGGGCACTAGTTCGGCGAAGAGATGGTGATACAAGTGGTATATGGATGGTTCATAAAGGTTTTTGTAATATGAAAATATAAAAAAAAGCAAGGTAACTAATGATAAAAGTGAGCACAAACGGTATTGCAATGTGTGGAAATAAGGCCTAGGGTTCATACTTTCACTAGTGCAAGTTCTCTCAACAATAATAACATAATTGGATCATATAACTAGCCCTCAACATGCAACAAAGTGTCACTACTAAGTCACTAATAGCGGAGAACAAACGAAGAGATTATGGTAGGGTACGAAACCACCTCAAAGTTATTATTTCGGATCGATCTATTCATAGAGTTTGTACAAGAATAACACCTTAAGACACAAATCAACCAAAACCCTAATGTCACCTAGATACTCCAATGTCCCCTCAAGTATCCTTGGGTATGATTATATGATATGCATCACACAATCTCAGATTCATCTATTAACCAACACAAAGAACTTCAAAGAGTGCCCCAAAGTTTCTACCGGAGAGTCAAGACGAAAACGTGTGCTAACCCCTATGCATAGATTCCCAAGGTCACGGAACCCGCAAGTTGATTACCAAAACATACATCAGGTGGATCAATAGAATACCCCATTGTCACCACGGGTATCCCACGCAAGACATACATAAAGAGTTTTCAAATCCTTAAAGACTCAATCCGATAAGATAACTTCAAAGGGAAAACTCAATTCATTACAAGAGAGTAGAGGGGGAGAAACATCATAGGATCCAACTGTAATAGCAAAGCTCACGATATATCAAGATCGGGCCACCTCAAGAACATGAGAGAGAGAGAGAGAGATCAAACACATTGCTACTTGTACATACCCTCAGCCCCGAGGGTGGACTACTCCCTCCTCGTCATGGAGAGCGCCGGGATGATGAAGATGGACACCGGTGATGGATCCCCCCCTCAGGCAGGGTGCCGGAACGGGTCTAGATTGGTTTTCGGTGGTTACAGAGGCTTCTGGCGGCGGAACTCCCGATCTATTCTGCTCCCCGAAGTTTTTAGGGTATATGGGTATATATGGGAGGAAGAAGTACGTCGGTGGACCTCCGGGCTGTCCACGAGGTAGGGGGGGCGCCCAGGGGGTGAGCGCGCCCCCACCCTCGTGGCCAGCCCGGGACTCTCCTGGTCCATCTCTGATACTCCGTGGGATTCTTCTGGTCCAAAAATAGGTTCCGTGAAGTTTCAGGTCAATTGGACTCCGTTTGATATTCCATTTCTGCGAAACACTGAAACAAGGGAAAAACAGAAACTGACACATGGCTCTAGGTTAATAGGTTAGTCCCAAAAATAATATAAAAGTGTTTAATAAAAGCCCATAAACATCCAAAACAGATAACGGGACTGAACTGAATCCGACTTCTTGGTAGCCCAGTGGCTTTTGGTCCCCATCGGAAAGTGCTGAATGGATTGCTCCTTGCCCGATTTTCATGAATCTCGAGATGATACTGATTGGCCTGAAATCCTCGACGGTGTTGGAATCTTTTTTATTTGGGAGGAGAGTGATGGATGCCTGGGTTAGCCTCCAAACATAAAGGCCATTGCTATGAAAGAGCTGCAAGAGAGAAAGCAGTTGCGGGTGGATGATGTCCCAGAAGGCTTGGATTGCACAGATTCTACCAGAGGATGTTGAGATGCTCCCATTGCAACTCACTGATGGAGAAGAACTGGAGAGCTCAGCTAGAGCTGGTTATAGATACGTTGGAGACGTATCAACATCCCCAAGCTTAATTCCTGCTCGTCCTCGAGTAGGTAAATGATAAAAACAGAATTTTTGATGTGGAATGCTTCTTAGCATAATTCTCAATGTAAATCTTTTTATTGTGGCATGAATATTTAGATCCTAAAGATTCAAGATAAAAGTTTGATGTTGACATAAAAACAATAATACTTCAAACATGCTAACCAAGCAATTATGTCTTATCAAAATAACATAGCCAAAGAAAGCTTATCCCTAAAAAATCATATAGTTAGGCTATGTTTCAATATTGTCACACAAACGTTCTCATCATGCATAACCCCGATGACAAGCCGAGCAATTGGTTCATACTTTTAATGCGCTTCAGCCTTTTCAACTCTTACGCAATACATGAGCGCAAGCCATGGGTATAACACTATGGATGGAGTGAAGTATAATTATGGGGGTTATGAGAGAAGACAAAAAAGTAGAAAGTCTCACATTGACGCGGCTAATCAATAGGCTATGGAGATGCCCATCAATTGATGTCAATGAGAGGAGTAGGGATTGTCATGCAATGGATGCACCAGAGATATAAATATGTGAAAGCTCAACAAAAGAAACTAAGTGGGTGTGCATCCAACTTGCTTGCTCACGAAGACCTAGGGCATTTTGAGGAAGCCCATCATTGGAATATACAAGCCATGTTCTATAATGAAAAATTCCCACTAGTATATGAAAGTGACAACATAGGAGACTCTCTATCATGAAGATCATGGTGCTACTTTGAAGCACAAGTGTGGTAAAAGGATAGTAGCATTGTCCCTTCTCTCTTTTTCTCTCATTTTCTCTCATTTTATTTTATTTTTCATTTTTTCATTTTTTTATTTGGGCCTTTTCTCATTTTTTATGGCCTCTTCTTTTTTTATTTAGTCCGGATTCTCATCTCGACTTGTGGGGGAATCATAGTCTCCATCATCCTTTCCTCACTTGGGACAATGCTCTAATAATGATGATCATCACACTTTTATTTACTTACAACTCATGAATTACAACTCAATACTTAGAACAAAATATGACTCTATATGAGTGCCTCCGGCGGTGTACCGGGATATGCAATGAATCAAGAGCGACATGTATGAAAGAATTATGAACGGTGGCTTTGCCACAAATACAATGTCAACTACATGATCATGCAAAGCAATATGTCAATGATGGAGTATGTCATGATAAATGAAACGGTGGAAAGTTGCATGGCAATGTATCTCGGAATGGCTATGGAAATGCCATGATAGGTAGGTATGGTGGCTGTTTTGAGGAAGATATAAGGAGGTTTATGTGTGATAGAGCGTATCATATCACGGGGTTTGGATGCACCGGCGAAGTTTGCACCAACTCTCAAGGTGAGAAAGGGCAATGCACGGTACCGAAGAGGCTAGAAAATTGCGGAAAGGTAAGTGTGCGTATAATCCATGGACTCACATTAGTCATAAAGAACTCATATAATTATTGCAAAAGTTTATTAGTCCTCGAAGCAAAGTACTACTACGCATGCCCCTAGAGGGATAGATTGGTAGGAAAAGACCATCGCTCGTCCCCGACCGCCACTCATAAGGAAAGCAATAAAAGAACACTTATATGTCAAAATTGTCACACAACTTTTACCATACGTGCATGCTACGGGACTTGCCAACTTTAACACGAGTATTTCTCAATTTCACAATTACTCAACTAGCACACTCTAATATTACCACCTTTATATCCCAAAACACTTATCAAGTATCTAACTTCTCATGATATTCAATGAACTCAATATGGGAGATTAATTTCACAATTAAAGCAAATTACCATGATGTTTAAGGCTCTCAAAATAATATAAGTGAAGCATGAGAGTTCATCTGTTTCGTCAAAATAAAACCACTGTCGTGCTCTAAAATATATAAGTGAAGCACTAGAGCAAATGACAAACTACTCCCAAAGATATAAGTGAAGATTCAATGAGTAGTCGAATAATTATGCAACTATGTGAAGACTCTCTAACATTTAAGAATCTCAGATCTTGGTATTTTATTCAAACAGCAAGAAGAGCAAAATAAAATGGCATTCTAATAATGGTAAACATCATGTGAAGAAACAAAAACTTAGGGTCAACCAAAACTAACCAATAGTTGTTGAAGAAGAAAGGTGGGATGCCAACCGGGGCATCCCCAAGCTTAGATGCTTGAGACTTCTTGAAATATTATCTTGGGATGCCTCGGGCATCCCCAAGCTTGAGCTTTTGTGTCTCCTTAATTCCTCTCATATCATGGCCTCCCAAAATCTCAAAAGCTTCATCCACACAAAACTCAACAAGGACTCGTGAGATAAGTTAGTATAAATCATTGCAAAAACCTTATCATACTCTACTGTAGCAAATCACTCAAATTATTATTCAACATTGCATACTAAATGCCTATGCATATTTAATAGTGATATCCTCAAATAGAATTATTAAATGAGCAAACATACGCAAACAATGCAAACATAACAGCAATCTGCCTAAACAGGACAGTCTGTAAAGAGTGCAGCAAGATTCATACTTCCCTAGCTCCAAAAATTATGAAAGAAAAATACCAATGTATTAAATTTATCATATCTTAATATGCAAAAGTTTTCAACATTTTATCACATTCTGACTTTTCTAGGGAATTATTGCAACAGTGGTAAACTTTCTGTTTTCAAACAACAACATGAAGACTTGTAAAATAGGCATCGTAAAGGCTATCAATGCCACTTTTATTGAAATAAAAGATGCTAAACATTGTTATAAATAACAAAAAGCAAATCCTAACAAAATAAATTTACGCTCCAAGCAAAACACATATCATGTGGTGAATAAAAATATAGCTCCAAGTAAAGTTACCGATGAACGAAGACGAAAGAGGGGATGCCTTCCGGGGCATCCCCAAGCTTAGGCTATTGGTTGTCCTTGAATATTACCTTGGGGTGCCTTGGGCATCCCCAATATTAGGCTCTTGCCACTCCTTATTCCATAGTCCATCGAATCTTCACCCAAAATTTGAAAACTTCACAACACAAAACTTAACAGAAAACTCGTAAGCTCCGTTAGTATAAGAAAATAAATCACCACTTAGGTACTATTGTGAACTCATTATAAATTAATATTGGTGTAATATCTACTGTATTCCAACTTCTCTATGGCTCATACACTCCGATACTACTCATAGATTCATCAAAATAAGCAAACGACATGATGAAAACAGAATCTGTCAAAAACATAACAGTCTGTAGTAATCTATAGGTTGCGACCACTTACGGAACTCATAAAATTCTCAAATAAATTGGTGGACCTGAGGAATTTATCTATTAATCATCTTCGAAAAGAATCAACTAAATAGCATTTTCCAGTAAAAAAAATTAGCTAATCTCGTGAGGGCTAAAGTTTCTGTTTTTTTACAGCATGATTGCAAAGACTTTCCTCAAGTCTTCCCAAAGGTTCTACTTGGCACAAACACTAATTAAATACAAAAAACACAACCATAACAGAGACTAGATGAAATATTTATTACTAAACAGGAACAAAAAGCAAGGAACAAAAAATAAAATTGGGTTGCCTCCCAACAAGCGCTATCGTTTATCGCCCCTAGCTAGGCATGATGATTTCAATGATGCTCTCATAAAAGATAGGAATTGAAACATAAAGAGAGCATCATGAAGAATATAACTAGCACATTTAAGTCTAACCCACTTCCTATGCATAGGGATTTTGTGAGCAAACAACTTATGGGAACAAGAATCAACTTGCATAGGAAGGTAAAACAAGAATAACCTTGAAACTTTAAGCACATAGAAAGGAAACTTGATATTATTGCAATTCCTACAAGCATATGTTCCTCCCTCATAGTAATTTTCAGTAGCATCATGAATGAGTTCAACAATATAACTATCACATAAAGCATTCTTTTCATGATCTACAAGCATAGAATTTTTATTACTCTCCACCTAAGCAAATTTCTTCACATGAATAATAGTGGGAGCAAACTCAACAAAATAATTATCAAGTGAGGCATAATCCAATTGAAAACTAAAATCATGACGACAAGTTTCATGGTTATCATTATTCTTAATAGTATACAATTCGTCACAATAATCATCATAGATAGCAACTTTGTTCTCATAATCAATTGGAACCTCTTCCGAAATAATGGATTCATCACTAAATAAAGTCACGACCTCTCCAAATCCACTTTCGTAAATATAATCATCATAAATAGAAGGCATGCTATCATCACAATAAATTTGCTCATCAAAACTTGGGGGACAAAAAATATCATATTCATCAAACATAGCTTCCCCAAGCTTGTGGCTTTGCATATCTTTAGCATCATGGATATTCAAAGAATTCATACTAACAACATAGCAATCATGCTCATCATTCAAATATTTAGTGCCAAACATTCTAATGCATTCTTCTTCTAGCACTTGAGCACAGTTATCAGAATCCTTATTCTCATGAAAGATATTAAAAAGATGAAGCATATGAGGTACCCTTAATTCCATTTTTTTGTAGTTTTCTTTTATAGATTAAACTAGTGATTAAACAAGAAACTAAAAGATTCGATTGCAAGATCTAAAGATATACCTTCAAGCGCTAACCTCCCCGGCAACAGCGCTAGAAAAGAGCTTGATGTCTACTACCCAACCTTCTTCTTGTAGACGTTGTTGGGCCTCCAAGTGCAGAGGTTTGTAGGACCGTAGCAAATTTCCCTCAAGTGGATGACCTAAGGTTTATCAATCCGTAGGAGGCGTAGGATGAAGATGGTCTATCTCAAGCAACCCTGCAACCAAATAACAAAGAGTCTCTTGTGTCCCCAACACACCCAATACAATGGTAAATTGTATAGGTGCACTAGTTCGGCGAAGAGATGGTGATACAAGTGGTATATGGATGGTAGATAAAGGTTTTTGTAATCTGAAAATGCAAAAACAGCAAGGTAACTAATGATAAAAGTGAGCACAAATGGTATTGCAATGCGTTGAAACAAGGCCTAGGGTTCATACTTTCACTAGTGCAAGTTCTCTCAACAATAATAACATAATTGGATCATATAACTATCCCTCAACATGCAACAAAGAGTCACTCCAAAGTCACTAATAGCGGAGAACAAACGAAGAGATTATGGTAGGGTACGAAACCTCCTCAAAGTTATTCTTTTGGATCGATCTATACATAGAGTTCGTACTAGAATAACACGTTAAGACACAAATCAACCAAAACCCTAATGTCACCTAGATACTCCAATGTCACCTCAAGTATCCGTGGGCATGATTATACAATATGCATCACACTATCTCAGATTCATCTATTCAACCAACACAAAGAACTTCAAAGAGTGCCCCAAAGTTTCTACCGGAGAGTCAAGACGAAAACGTGTGCCAACCCCTATGCATAGATTCCCAAGGTCACGGAACCCGCAAGTTGATCACCAAAACATACATCAAGTGGATCAATGGAATACCCCATTATCACCACGGGTATCCCACGCAAGACATACATTAAGAGTTCTCAAATCCTTAAACACTCAATCCGATAAGATAACTACAAAGGGAAAACTCAATTCATTACAAGAGAGTAGACGGGGAGAAACATCATAAGATCCAACTATAATAGCAAAGCTCGCGATACATAAAGATTGTGCCACCTCAAGAACACGAGAGAGAGAGAGAGATCAAACACATAGCTACTGGTACATACCCTCAGCCCCGAGGGTGGACTACTCCCTCCTCGTCATGCAGAGCGCCGGGATGATGAAGACTGCCGCCAGTGATGGATCCCCCCTCCGGCAGGGTGCTGGAACGGGTCTAGATTGGTTTTTGGTGGCTACAAAGGCTTCTGGTGGCGGAACTCCCGATCTATTCTGCTCCTCGAAGTTTTTAGGGTATATGGGTATATATGGGAGGAAGAAGTACGTCGGTGGACCTCCGGGCTGTCCACGAGGCAGGGGGGCGCGCCCAGGGGGAGTGGGCGTGCCCCCACCCTCGTGGGCAGACCGAGACTCTCCTGGTCCATCTCCGATACTCCATGGGCTTCTTGTGGTCTAAAAATAAGTTCCGTGAAGTTTCAGGTCAATTGGACTTCGTTTGATATTCCTTTTCTGCGAAACACTGAAACAAGGGAAAAACAGAAACTGGCACTGGGCTTTGGGTTAATAGGTTAGTCCCAAAAATAATATAAAAGTGTTTAATAAAAGCCCATAAACATCCAAAACATATAATATAATAGCATGGAACAATCAAAAATTATAGATACGTTGGAGACATATCAGTCCTTGGGCGTCCAACCTGTGTGACGTGGGCCGGACTGTTGGGCCATGAAGATACAAGATAGAAGACTTCCTCCCATGTCCGGATGAGACTCTCCTTTGCATGGATGGCAAGCATGGCATCCGGATGTATTATTTCCTTTCTCTATAACCGACTTTGTGTAACCCTAGTCCCCTCCGGTGTCTATATAAACAGGAGGGTTTAGTCCGTAGAGACAATCACAATCATACATGCTAGACTTCTAAGGTTTAGCCACAACGATCTCGTGGTAGATCAACTCTTGTAATCCTCATACTCATCAAGATCAATCAAGCAGGACGTAGGGTATTACCTCCATCAAGAGGGCCTGAACCTAGGTAAAACATCGTGTCCCATGTCTCCTGTTACCATCGACCTTAGACGCACAGTTCGGGACCCCCTACCCGAGATCCGCCGGTTTTGACACCAACACTTGAATCGACGTAACTCTTTACGACAAACTCTTTATCACCTCCATATCGAGAAATATTTCCTTAGTCCTCTAAGGATAATTTTGACCACTGTCTAGTGATCTATTCCTAGATCACTATTGGTACCTCCCTGCCATACTTATGGCAAGGCACACAATAGGTTTGGTACACAGCATGACATACTTTATAGAACTTATGACTGAAGCATAGGGAATGCCTTTCATTCTCTGTCTATATTCTACCGTGGTCGGGTTTTGAGTCTTATTCAACTTCACACCTTGTAACACAGGGAAGAACCCTTTGTTTGACTGATCCATTTTGAACTCCTTCAAAATCTTGTCAAGGTATGTGCTTTGTGAAAGTCCTATCAAGCTTCTTGATCTGTCCATATAGATCTTGATGCTCAATATATAAGTAGCTTCACCGAGGTCTTTTATTTAAAACATCTTATTCAAGTATCCTTTTATGCTATCCAGAAATTCTATATCATTCTTGATCAACAATATGTCATCCACATATAATATCAAAAATGCTACAGAGTTCCCACTCACTTTCTTGTAAATACAGGCTTCACCATAAGTATGTATAAAACCATATGCTTTGATCACCTTATCAAAGCGTATATTCCAACTCCGAGATGCTTGCACCAGTCCACAGATGGATTGCTGGAGTTTGCACACTTTGTTAGCACCTTTAGGATTGACAAAACCTTCTGGTTGCATCATATACAACTCATCTTTAAGAAATCCATTAAGGAATGCAGTTTTGACATCCATTTGCCAGATTTCATAAAATGTGGCAATTGCTAACATGATTCGGACAGACTTAAGCATCGCTATGAGTGAGAAAATCTCATCATAGTCAACACCTTGAACTTGTCGAAAACCTTTTGCAACAAGTCGAGCTTTGTAGATAGTAACACTACCATCAGCATTCGTATTCCTCTAGATCCATTTATTCTTAATGGCTTGCCGATCATCGGGCAAGTCCACCAAAGTCCACACTCTGTTCTCATACATGGATCCTATCTCAGATTTCATGGCCTCAAGCCATTTATCGGAATCTGGGCTCTTCATCGCTTCCTCATAGTTCGTAGGTTCACCATGGTCTAGTAACATGACTTTCAGAACAGGATTACCGTACCACTATGGTGTGTAACATACTCTGGTTGACCTACAAGGTTCTGTAGTAACTTGCTCTAAAGTTTCATTATTATTATCATTAGCTTCCTCTCTAGTTGGTGTAGGCATCACGGGAACGGTTTTCTGTGATGAGCTACTTTCCAATTCGAGAGAAGGTACAATTACCTCATCAAGTTGTACTTTCCTCCCACTCACTTCTTTCGAGAGAAACTCCTTCTCTAGAAAGGATCCATTCTTAGCAACAAAGATCTTTCCTTCGGATCTGTGATAGAAGGTGTATCCAATAGTTTCTTTTGGGTATCCTATGAAGACACATTTCTCCAATTTGGGTTCGAGCTTATCAGGCTGAAGCTTTTACACATAAGCATCGCAACCCCAAACTTTAAGAAATGACAGCTTAGGTTTCTTGTGAAACCATAGTTCATACGGTGTCGTGTCAATGGATTTAGACGGTGCCCTATTTGAAGTGAATGCAACTGTCTCTAATGCATAACCCCAGAATGATAGTGGTAAATCGGTAAGAGACATCATAGATCACACCATATCTAATAAAGTACGGTTATGACGTTCGGACACACCATTACGTTGTGGTGTTCCAGGTGGTGTGAGTAGTGAAACTATTCCACATTGTTTTAAATGAAGGCCAAACTCGTAACTCAAATATTCACCTCCGCGATCAGATCATACAAACTTTATTTTCTTGTTACGATGATTCTCCACCTCACTCTAAAATTCTTTGAACTATTCAAATGTTTCAGACTTGTGTTTCATTAAGTAGATATACCCATATCTTCTTAAATCATCTGTCAGGGTTAGAAAATAATGATACCCGTCGCGAGCCTCAACACTCATTGGACCGCATACATCGGTATGTATTATTTCCAATAAGTCAGTTGGTCACTCCATTGTTCCGGAGAACGGAGTCTTAGTCATCTTGCCCATGAGGCATGGTTCGCAAGCATCAAATGATTCATAATAAAGTGATTCCAAAAGTCCATCGGCATGGAGTTTCTTCATGCGCTTTATACCAATATGACTGATGTCTACTATGCCACTTTATTCTTGTAGACTCGTGTTGGGCCTCCAAGCGCAGAGTTTTGTAGGACAGTAGAAATTTTCCTTCAAGTGGATGACCTAAGGTTTATCAATCCATGGGAGGCATAGGATGAAGATGGTCTCTCTCAAACAACCCTGCAACCAAATACAAGAAATCTCTTGTGTCCCCAACACACCTAATACAATGGCAAATTGTATAGGTGCACTAGTTCAATGAAGAGATGGTGATTAAAGTGTAGTATGGATGCTAGATATATATTTTTATAATATGAATCAATAAAAATAGCAAGGTAGCAAATAGTAACGGGCACAAAAATGGTATTGCAATGCTTGAAAATGAGGCCTAGGGTCCGTACTTTCGCTAGTGCAATCTCTCAACAATGCTAATATAATTGGATCATATAACCATGCCTCAACGTGCAACGAAGAATCACTCCAAAGTTCCTATCTAGCGGAGAACATAAGACAAAATTGTTTGTAGGGTACGAAACCACCTGAAAGCTATTCTTTCCGATCAATCTATCCTAGAGTTCGTACTAAAATAACACAGAGCTATTCTTTCCAATCGTCTAACCATGAGTTCATACTAAAATAACACCAAAAAAATTCAGATTCATAATATTCAATCCAATACAAAGAACTTCAAAGAGTTCCCCAAGATTGCTACCGAAGAAACAAAGACAAGAACGTGCATCAACCCCTATGCATAGATTACCCCAATGTCACCTCAGGAATCCGCGAGTTGAGTGCCAAAACATATGTCAAGTGAATCAATACGATACCCCATTGTCACCACGAGTATTGAATTACAAGACATGTATCAAGTGTTCTCAAATCCATAAAAGTATTCAATCCGATAACAACGAAATATCAAAGGGAAAGACTCAATTCATGACAACAAGATAGAGAGGGGAAACACCATATGATCCGACTATATTAACAAAGCCCGCGATAAATCAAGATCGTGACATCTCAAGAACACGAGAGAGAGAGAGAGAGATAGAGAGAGAGAGAGATTAAACACATAGCTACAGGTATAAACCCTCAGCCCCGAGGGTGGACTACTCCCTCCTCATCGTGGTGGCTGCCGAAGATGGTTCACCAGAGATGATTCCCCCCTCCGGCAGGGTGCCGGAAAGGGTCTAGATTATTTTCCGGTGGCTATAGAGCCTTGCGCCAACGGAACTTCTGATCTAGGTTAACCCCGAGGGTTTTCATAATATTTGTGAATTTATAGGGTAAAGAGGGGGTGTGGGAGGCCACCGAGGTGGGCACAACCCACCTGGGCGCGCCTGGGCCCCCAGGCGCGCCCTGGTGGGTTGTGCCCCCTCGGGGCACCCCCAGGTGCTTCTCTGGCCCAATGTTGGTCTTTTGGTGCATAAAAAAATCCACAAAAAGTTTCACAGTGTTTGGACTTCGCTTGATATTGATTTCCTACGATGTAAAAAACAAGCAAAAAACAACAATTGGCACTAGGCACTGGGTTAATAGGTTAGTCCCCAAAAATGATATAAAGTTGCTATAAAATGATTGTAAAACATCCAAGAATGATAAAATAACAACATGAATACTTCATAAATTATAGATACGTTGGAGACATATCAGCATCCCCAAGCTTAATTCCTACTCGACCTCGAGTAGGTAAATGATAAGAGAAATAATTTATGAAGTGTGAATGCTAGCAAAGTGCACAAGTTTGATCAATGACAATGTCAGTCACTTTTCCTAGCATCATGACAACAACTCTTTCTTATAAAGTTTCTCATGTTTAAAGTAGCAACCAATTCACATGTTAAGGTTCAAACAATGAATTCTCTTAAAACTCAACAACCTATGTTCTCAGTCACCAAGCAATTGCAATTCAACTTTTTCAACAGAGTTTAAGTAAGAGCTCCACATACTCAACCATCATATAGTCTTCTATGATTGCTAACACTCACCGCATACACATGAGAAAAATGTTTCAACCAGACACATAGAAAGATAGGGGCTTATAGTTTTGCCTCCCAACGTATTCACCTCAAGGGTGATGTCAACAACAATAACTCATGATACCCATATCCAACTAGATATATGTGCCTAGATCTTTCCTCACCACATGATGCTTGCCGAAAGAGAAAAATAAAAAGGAATAGAGAGAAAAACTTTGACTCTTTGCATAAAAGTAAATACTGAAAAGTAAAAGATATGCCCTTCGCAGAGGGAAGCAGAGGTTGCCATGTGCTTATTTGTTTGTATGCTCAACCCCTTAGTGCAAAAGAACGTCATGTTATATTGCCCCTTATGATAGCAACCTTTATTGTGCAGTCTATCGCTTTATTATTTGCCATCACAAGTTCGTGCAATGCTCAATTTCCTCTTAAACTAAATGATCTAAAACTTTTAGAAGCAATTTTTATTGCCTTATTGCACCGATGACAACTTACTTGAAGGATCTTGCTCAATCCTTAGGTAGGTATGGCAGACTCTTGAAAATAAGATTTGGGTTTAGGGGGTTTTGGAGGCACAAGTAGTATCTCTACTTGGTGCAGAGTTTTTGGCTAGCAAATATGGGGGGCAAGCACCACATGTTGAAGGATCTATGACAATATAACTTCTATGTGAATATGAACAAACATAAACCATTACGTTGTCTTCCTTGTCCAACGTTAACAATTTTGGCATATAATATTTTGATGGGGGCTCACAATCAAAAAAGATTTCCATGATAGTGTATTTATATGTGAAAGTTCTCTTCCTTGTACTAATTATTCGTGAATTGCTTGTATGACCAATATTGTGATTGCAAATCCTCAAAAGATTTCACTTTCTAAACCCAATGTGAAGCTACCACTAGGCATGATATGATTTCAACTTCATGACATTCAATTTATTCAACAATTTACTCATAGGATATAAGTGGAGCACAAGTGTAAATGACAAGCTACTCCAAAAAGATATAAATGAAGATCATGATCATAATATTTCTTTCTCTCAAATTAATTTAAGTGAAGCAAGAGAGAATTTCTTCAAAAATACTAAAGCACACCATGCTCAAAAAGATATAGTGAAGCATTAGAGCAATTCCATAGAAAAGAGCTTGATGTCTACTATGCAACTTTATTATTGTAGACTCGTGTTGGGCCTCCAAGCGCAGAGTTTTGTAGGACAGTAGCAATTTTCCCTCAAGTGGATGACCTAAGGTTTATCAATCCATGGGAGGCGTAGGATGAAGATGGTCTCTCTCAAACAACCCTGCAACCAAATACAAGAAATCTCTTGTGTCCCCAACACACCTAATACAATGGCAAATTGTATAGGTGCACTAGTTCAACGAAGAGATGGTGATTAAAGTGTAGTATGGATGCTAGATATATATTTTTATAATATGAATCAATAAAAATAGCAAGGTAGCAAATAGTAACGGGCACAAAAACGGTATTGCCATGCTTGAAAATGAGGCCTAGGGTCCGTACTTTCGCTAGTGCAATCTTTCAACAATGCTAATGCAAATGGATCATATAACCATCCCTCAACGTGCAATGAAGAATCACTGCAAAGTTCCTATCTAGCAGAGAACATAAGACGGAATTGTTTGTAGGGTACGAAACCACCTAAAAGCTATTCTTTCCGATCAATATATCCTAGAGTTCGTACTAAAATAACACGAAGCTATTCTTTCCGATCGATCTAACCAAGAGTTCATACTAAAATAACACCAAAGAAAATTCAGATTCATAATATTCAATCCAACACAAAGAACTTAAAAGAGTGACCCAAGATTTCTACCGAAGAAACAAAGACAAGAACATGCATCAACCCCTATGCATAGATTACCCAATGTCACCTCGGGAATCCGTGAGTTGAGTGCTAAAACATATATCAAGTGAATCAATACGATACCCTATTGTCACCACGAGTATTCAATTGCAAGACATATATCAAGTGTTCTCAAATCCATGAAAGTATTCAATCTGATAACAACGAAATCTCAAACGGAAAAACTCAATTCATCACAACAAGATAGAGAGGGGAAAACACCATATGATCTGACTATATTAACAAAGCCCACAATACATCAAGATCATGACATCTCAAGAACACGAGAGAGAGAGAGAGAGATTAAACACATAGCTACTGGTACAAACCCTCAGCCCCGAGGGTGGACTACTCCCTCCTCATCGTGGTGGCTGCCAGGATGATGAAGATGGCCACCGGAGATGATTCCCCCCTCCGGCAGGGTGCCCGAAAGGGTCTGGATTGGTTTTTGGTGGCTACAGAGCCTTGCAGCGGCGGAACTTCTGATCTAGGTTAGCCCCCAAGGTTTCCAGAATATTTGTGAATTTATAGGGTAAAGAGGGGGTGCAGGAGGCCATCGAGGTGGGCACAACCCAACTGGGTGTGCCTGGCCCCCCAGGCATGCCCTGGTGGGTTGTGCCCCCCTCGGGGCACCCCCCAGGTGCTTCTCTGGCCCACTATTGATCTTCTAGTCCATAAAAAATCCACAAAAGTTTCATGGTGTTTGGACTCCATTTTATTTCCTGTGATGTAAAAAGGCCCACTATTGATTTGCTGCGATGTAAAAAAGAAGCTAAAAACAGCAACTGGCACTGGGTACTGGGTCAGTAGGTTAGTCCCAAAAAATGATATAAAGTTGCTATAAAATGATTATAAAATATCCAAGAATGATAAATTAACAGCATGAATACTTCATGAATTATAGATACATTGGAGACGTATCAATGACCTAAACGGTAGTGCCACAAATATGTTGCACTATTATTATCAACTTTGCGTCTTTTGGCATCAATATTATGAATATGTGTATCACTACAATTGAGATTCAATAAACCATTTATATTGAATGTATGCCCATAGAAGGTTTTATTCATGTAAACAGAACAACAATTATTCTTTGAATTAAATGAATCACCGTATTGCAATAAACATGATCCAATCATATTCATGCTCAACGCAAACACCAAAATAACATTTATTTTAGGTTTAACACTAATCCTGAAGGTAAAGGGAGTGTGCGATGGTGATCTTATCAACCTTGGAATCACTTCCAACACACATCGTCACCTTGCCCTTAACTAGTATTTGTTCATTTTGCAACTCCTGTTTCGAGTTTACTAATCTTAGCAACTGAACGGGTATCAAATACCCTGGGGTTACTATGAACACTAGTAAAGTACACATCAATAACATGTATATCAAATATACCTTTGTCCACTTTGCCATCTGAAAGCACAAGTGCTCCCTGGGTGATTTTGGTAATTAATGTCAACATATCTCTTGTTGGACTAATACTTTTATCTAGTATATTTTACAAAGTTCAACGTAGGCGTGGCATGGACAAGAGGATGTGGAACCCCTTCAAGAAGCTAAGGATAGAAGATTGGCAAAATCTCAAGGCTCTTCATTTCTATTTTAGTGATCCAAGATCACATTGAGTCCTTAGGAAAGCCAATACTATTAAAAGGGGATGAGGTATTGCGTAATGGCTTGCTTGCTCAAAGTGGTTAGTGATATGCTCCAAAGCCCTCAACCACCTTCTCATTTCCACATATGTCCTAAACCTGAAGTCAAACTCGGCCCTAGCGATTTGATTTATTCGGCGCCACCGAGTTCACTTGACATAGCCATTGCCAGAAACCCTAATCAATTCGATCTCACCGATGGGATCTCGGTCTCACCGATGGGATCTCGGTCTCACCGAGATGGGCTTGCAAACTCTCTATTGCCCTTTGCAATCATTTCGGTCTCACCGAGATACTCAATCGGTCCCACCGAGTTTGCTTGACCAACTCCCTATTTTTCTTATTACCAAAATCGGTCTCACCGAGTTTGTGTAATTGGTCAAACCGAGTTGAGGTTTTACCCTAACCCTAGCACATCAGTCTCACCGAGTTGATCATATCGGTCCCACCGAAAGCTATAAAGTTCACATTTTGAACTAAATTGGTCTGACCGAGTTTTAGTATTCGGTCCCACCGTGTTTGGTAAATTGTGTGTAACGGTTACATTTTGTGTGGAGGCTATATATACCCCTCCACCCATTCTTCATTCATGGAGAGAGCCATCAGAACATGCCTACATTTCCAGCATTCATTTTCTGAGAGAGAACCACCTACTCATGTGTTGAGACTAAGATGTTCCAATCCAACCACAAGAATCTTGATCTCTAGCCTTCCCCAAGTTTCTTTCCTCTCAAATCATCTTTCCACAAAATCCAAATCTGTGAGAGAGAATTGAGTGTTGGGGAGACTATCATTTGAAGTACAAGAGCAAGGAGTTCATCATCAACACACCATCCATTACCTTTTGGAGAGTGGTGTCTCATACATTGGTTAGGTGTCATTTGGGATCCTCCGTCAAGATTGTGGAGTTGAACCAAGGAGTTTGTAAGGGCAAGGAGGTCGCCTACTTCGTGAAGATCTACCTAAGTGAGTCAAGTCCTTCGTGGGCGATGGCCATGGTGGGATAGACAAGGTTGTTTCTTCGTGGACCCTTCGTGGGTGGAGCCCTTCGTGGACTCACGCAACCGTTACCCTTCGTGGGTTGAAGTCTCCATCAACATGGATGTACGATAGTCGATAGCACAACCTATCGGAACCACGCCAAAAATCTCCGTGTCTCAAATTGTGTTTGCACACTCCAATCTCACCCCTTTACTTTCTTGCAAGTTGCATGCTTTACTTTCCGCTGCTCATATACTCTTGCCATGCTTGCTTGAAATGTATTGCGAATGTTTAAACTTGTGCTAAAACTCCACCTTAACTGAAATAAATTAAAAACTGCTACTTTCCTTGTTGAGGGTCTAATCACCCCCCTCTAGACACATCTTCTCGATCCTACAATTGGTATCAGAGCATTGGTCTCCATTGCTTTGGTTTAATCACCATTGGAGGAAGATGGATGAGTCTATGTTGGGGAGTCTTAGACGTAGAGTGCCTATACTTAATGGAGAGTTCTTTCATGAGTGAAAACATGAGATGCTTGAGATTTTGAATGAATGTCACTTGAACAACTACATTACTAGCCCTTGTGCACCCCTTTTTGATCCTTTGCATCCAACTTATGATGAGTCTATTGACATGATCCGCAACCTTAGAACTGTCAATCTTATTACTAGAGGTTTGCCTAGAAATTTGTTTGTTTGCTTGCCTACTCTTGATTGTGCTTACACCATATGGAGATTTCTGGAGGAACGATTCCCAAACTATTACTTGCAATATTTAGATGAGATCCTTCACAAGTCTATTGCTTTGAGAAGATGAATTCCAATGATCCTAAGTTTGGTGATTGTTTATTTGAGCTTCCTGACCTTATGCGTGCCAAATGAGATGTTGGAATCATTTGCAATATCATCTCCGAAGCCATTATAATTCATAAAGATGAACATTGTGATGATCACTTATCTAATGAATCACTCTCTCTAGTAATTGATCAATCATAAGACAATGTTGAACATGGATACTATGATGAGGATGATGATAGTGACTTTGATCTCGATGAGTCTATGAGACACTTTGGTCTTATGGCTAACCTTCGTGGCTACATGGCTGGAGGAAAGGAATGGGTTCTTGATAGTGGATGTAACCGATCACATGACCGGAGACAAGGATATGTTTCGTAAGCTAGCTGAAAACGACGACCCTCGAAAGTATGTCACTTTTGGTGAGAACTCAAAGGGTAAGGTGGTTGGCCTTGGTAAGGTGGCCATCTCACATGATAGCTCCATACAAAATGTTATGCTCGTTGAGTCTCTTGGCTATAATTTACTTTCCGTATCTAGACTTGCTGACTTTGGTTTCAATGTCCTATTTACTGAAGTAGATTGCCAAGTGTTTCGTAGAGATAATTACAATATGGTCTTTACCAGTATACGTAG
Source organism: Triticum aestivum (assembly GCF_018294505.1). Lineage (NCBI taxonomy): Eukaryota > Viridiplantae > Streptophyta > Magnoliopsida > Poales > Poaceae > Triticum > Triticum aestivum. The sequence goes on along the minus strand of NC_057806.1, from coordinate 76,215,088 downwards.
AGGTGATCTATACATTGTTGATTTCACTAAAAAGGCTCAACCTAGAACTTGCTTAATTGCTAAATCTCCTAAAGGTTGGTTGTGGCATAGGAGGTTAGATCATGTGGGCATGCGAAATCTTGATAAGCTTATTAAAGGTGATCGTATCCTTGGAGTAAAAGATGTTTTATTTGACAATGATAGACTATGCAGTGCTTGTTAATAAGGAAGACAAGTTGGAGGAAGTCACCCTGTGAAGAACATCATGACCACGAGAAGACTGCTCGAGCTACTTCATATGGATCTCTTTGGTCCCAACGCCTATAAAAGTCTCGGTGGAAACTCATTTGGTTTAGTCATAGTCGATGATTTTTCAAGATTTACGTGGGTGTTCTTTCTTGATGGTAAATCACAGGTCCAAAAGATCTTCAAGAACTTCACTAGGAAGGCCCAAAATAAATTTGAAGTGAAGATCAAGAAGGTTCACAGCGACAACGGAACGGAGTTCAAGAATGCAAATGTGGATACCTTTCTTGACGAAGAAGGGATTTCACACGAGTTCTTGGCTACGTACTGATGACCCACAAGTATAGGGGATCAATTGTAGCTCTTTTTGATAAGTAAGAGTGTCGAACCCAACGAGGAGCAGAAGGAAATGACAAGTAGTTTTCAGTAAGGTAATGTCTGCATGTGCTGAAATTCTAAGTAGCGGAGTAGTTTGATAGCAAGATAATTTGTAACGAGCAGGTAATGGTAGTAGTAACAGAAGTGCAGCAAGGTAGCCCAATACTTTTGAGGCAAAGTACAGGCCAAAACGGTCTCTTATGATAAGCAAAGCGTTCTTGAGGGTACACAGGAATTTCATCTAGTCACTTTCATCATGTTGGTTTAATTTGTGTTTGCTACTTTGATAATTTTATATGTGGGTGGACCGGTGCTTATGTTCTGTTCTTACTTTAACAAACCTCCTACTTATGATTAACCTTCCCGCAAGCATTCGCAACTACGACAAAAGTGTTAAGAATAAATTCTAACCATAGCATTAAAGTTTTGGATCCAATCGGTCCCTTACGGAATAGCGCATAAACTGGGGTTTAAGTTTCTGTCACTCTCACAACCCATCATCTAATTGCTACTCCACAATGCATTCCCTTAGGCCCAAATATGGTGAAGTGTCATGTAGTCGACGTTCACATGACACCACTAAGGGAGTCACAACATACACACTATCAAAATATCGAACACATATCAAATACACATGATTACTTGCAACATGATTTCTCTCGTGACCTCAAGAACAAAGGTAACTACTCACAAATGATAAACATGCTCATGATATGAGGGGTATTAAGTAGCATATTGGATCTGAACATATAATCTTCCACCAAATAAACCATATAGTAATCAACTATAAGATGTAATCAACACTACTAGTCACCCACAAGTACCAATCTATAGTTCCAGTAACAAGATTGAACACAAGAGATGAACTAGGGTTTGAGAGGAGATGGTGCAGTTGAAGATGTTGATGGAGATTGCCCTCCCCAAGATGAGAGAGCTGTTGGTGATGATGATGACGATGATTTCCCCCACTGGGAGGGAAGTTCCCCCAACGGAATCGCTCCGCCAGAGGGCAAAAGTGCTCCTGCCCAAGTTCCGCCTCGAGGCAACGACGCTTCGTCCTGAAAATCCTCCCCTTATTTTTTAGGTCAAAATGGCTTATATACCAAAAGATGGGCACCAGAGGTGGGCCGAGGAGGGCACAACCCACCAGGGCGCGCCTGGGCTCGCTGGCGCGCCCAGGTGGGTTGTGTCCACCCGGTGGGCCCCCTACGGTAGTTATTTGCTCCAATAATTCTTAAATAATCCATAAAAAATCTCTGTGAAGTTTCATCTTGTTTGGAGTTGTGCAGAATAGGTGGCCTAATGTAGCTTTTCCCGGTCCAGATTTCCAGCTGCCAGAATTCTCCCTCTTGGTGTTTACCTTGCAAATTATGAGAGAAAAGGCATTAGAATTACTCCAAAAATAATTATTATGGATAAAAACATTGTAAATAACAGTAAAAAAATATGATGCAAAATGGACGTATCAACTCCCCCAAGCTTAGACCTCACTTGTCCTCAAGCGAAAACCAAAATCGAAAAACATGTGCACATGCTTTGAGAGAGAGGTGTCGATAAAAACAAAATACGGACATAGAAGCATCATGTTGATTATTATAGCAGCAACAAAATTAAACATATGACTTTTATCATATACTTCTCATGAATAAGTAATAGTTCATCACACAATCGAAGTATAAAGCAAAAACTCTATCAGAAACCAACAAACTATGTTCTCAGTCAACTTTGCAACTACAATTCATCATCTTTTCAGGAAGGGTCATGTGTCGGAGCCTTTAGGCAAGTCCACATACTCAACCATCATATAGTCTTCTATGATTGCTAACACTCACTCCATACTGATACGTCTCCAACGTATCTATAATTTTTGATTGCTCCATGCTATATTATCTACTGTTTTGAATGTTTATGGGCTTTATTATAAAATTTTATATCATTTTTGGGACTAACCTATTAACCCAGAGCCCAGTGCCAGTTTCTGTTTTTACCCTGTTTTAGGGTTTCGAAGAAAAGGAAAATCGAACGGAGTCCAATTGACCTGAAACTTCACGAAACTTATTTTTGGATCAGAAGAAGCCTAGAAGACTTGAAGTGCATGTAAGGGAAGCTTCAAGGAGGCCACGAGGTAGGGGGGCGCGCCCTCTACCCTCGTGGGCCCCTCGTGCCCCCCTGACGTACTTCTTCTGCCTATATATCTCCATATACCCTAAAAACATCCGAGAGCACAATAGATCGAGAGTTCCGCCGCCAGAAGCCTCCGTAGCCACCGAAAGCCAATCTAGACCCGTTCCGGCACCCTGCCGGAGGGGGAATCCTTCTCCGGTGGCTATCTTCATCATCCCGGTGCTATCCATGACGAGGAGGGAGTAGTCCACCCTCGGGGCTGAGGGTATGTACCAGTAGCTATGTGTTTGATCTCTCTCTCTCTCTCTCTCTCTCGTGTTCTTGATTTGGCACGATCTTGATGTATCGCGAGCTTTGCTATTATAGTTGGATCTTATGTTTCTCCTCCCCCTCTACTCTCTTGTAATGAATTGAGTTTCCCCTTTGGAGTTACCTTATCGGATTGAGTCTTTAAAGATTTGAGAACACTTGATGTATGTCTTGCCGTGCGTATCTGTGGTGACAATGGGATACCACGTGATCCACTTGATGTATGTTTTGGTGATCAACTTGCGGGTTCTGGCCATGAACCTATGCATAGGGGTTGGCACACGTTTTCGTCATGATTCTCTGGTAGAAACGTTGGGGCACTCTTTGAGGTTCTATGTGTTGGTTGAATAGACGAATCTGAGATTGTGTGACGCATATCGTATAATAATACCCACGGATACTTGAGGTGACATTGGAGTATCTAGGTGACATTAGGATTTTGGTTGATTTGCGTCTTAAGGTGTTATTCTAGTATGAACTCTAGGGCTGTTTGTGACACTTATAGGAATAGCCCAACAGATTGATTGGAAAGAATAACTTTGAGGTGGTTTCGTACCCTACCATAATCTCTTCGTTCGTCCTCCGCTATTAGTGACTTTGGAGTGACTCTTTGTTGCATGTTGAGGGATGGTTATGTGATCCAATTATGTTATTATTGTTGAGGGAACTTACACTAGCGAAAGTATGAACCCTAGGCCCTGTTTCCTATCATTGCAATACCGTTTATGCTCACTTTTATCACTGGCTACCTTGCGGTTTTTATATTTTCAGATTACAAAAACTATTATCTACTATCCATATACCAGTTGTATCACCATCTCTTCGCCGAACTAGTGCACCTATATAATTTACCATTGTATTGGGTGTGTTGGGGACACAAGAGACTCTTTGTTATTTGGTTGCAGGGTTGCTTGAGAGAGACCATCTTCATCCTACGCCTCCTATGGATTGATAAACCTTAGGTCATCCACTTGAGGGAAATTTTCTACTGTCCTACAAACCTCTGCACTTGGAGGCTCAATAGCGTCTACAAGAAGAAGGTTGTGTAGTAGACATCAAGCTCTTTTCTGGCGCCGTTGCCGGGGAGGTGAGTGCTTGAAGGTATATCTTTAGATCTTGCAACCGAGTCTTTTAGTTTCTTGTTTTATCACTAGTTTAGTTTATAAAAGAAAATTACAAAAAAAAGGAATTAAGGTTACCACATATGCTTCATCTTTTTAATATCTATCATGAAAATAATTATTCCAATAATTGTGCTCAAGTGCTAGAAGAAGAATGCATTAGAATGTTTGGCACTAAATATTCGAATGATGAGCATGCTTGCAATGTTGTTAGTATGAATTCCTTGAATACCCATGATGCTAATAATATGCACAGCCACAAGCTTGGGGAAGCTATGTTTGATGAAGATGATATTTTTTGTCCCCCAAGTTTTGATGAGCAAATTTATTATGATGAAAGCATGCCTCCTATCTATGATGATTTTTGTGATGACACGTATGCTTTAAAGAATAATGGTAACAATGAAACTTGTCATCTTGATTTCAATTTTCAATACCATGATAGTTACTTTGTTGATTTTGCGCCCACTACTATTCATGAGAAGAAATTTGCTTGTGTGGAATGTAGTAAATTTTATATGCTTGTAGATCATGAAAAGAATGTTTTAGGTGCTGGTTATATTGTTGAATTCATTCATGATGATACTGAAAATTATTATGAGGGAGGAATATATGCTTGTAGGAATTGCAATAATATCAAGTTTCCTCTCTATGTGCTTAAAACTTTGAACTTATGCTTGTTTTACCTTCCTATGCAAGATGATTCTTGTTATCATAAGTTGTTTGCTCACAAAATCCCTATGCATAGGAATTGGGTTATACTTAAATGTGCTAGTCGTATTCTTCATGATGCTCTCTTTATATTTCAATTCTTATCCTTTATGTGAGCATCATTGAAATCATCATGCCTAGTTAGGGGCGTTAAACGATAGCGCTTGTTGGGAGGCAACCCAACTTTATTTTTGTTCCTTGCTTTTTTTCTCCTGTTTAGTAATAAATTAATCATCTATCCTCTGTTATGATTGAGTTTTTATGTTTTAATTAGTGTTTGTGCCAAGTAGAACCTTTGGGAAGACTTGGGTGAAGTCTTTATGATCATGCTGTAAAAAACAGAAACTTTAGCGCTCACGAGAATTGCTGCCATTTTTATTGGAGAGTGCTATTTAGTTAATTCTTTTTTAGATGATTAATAGATAAATTAATCAGGTCCAGCAATTTATTTTAGAATTTTTGGGGTTCCAGAAGTTTGCGTTAGTTACAGATTACTACAGACTGTTCTGTTTTTGACAGATTCTGCTTTTCGTGTGTTGTTTGCTTATTTTGATGAATCTATGGCTAGTAAAAGAATTTATAAACCATAGTGAAGTTGGAATACAGTAGGTTTAACACCAATATAAATAAAGAATGAGTTCATTACATTACCTTGAAGTGGTGTTTTGTTTTCTTTCGCTAACGGATCTTACGAGTTTTCTGTTAGGTTTTGTGTTGTGAATTTTTCAAGTTTTGGGTAAAGATTCGATGGACTATGGAATAAGGAGTGGCAAGAGACTAAGCTTGGGGATGCCCAAGGCACCCCAAGGTAATACTCAAGGACAACCAAGAGCCTAAGCTTGGGGATGCCCCGGAAGGCATCCCCTCTTTCGTCTTCATTCATCGGTAACTTTACTTGGAGCTATATTTTTATTCGCCACATGATATGTGTTTTGCTTGGAGCGTCATTTTATTTTATTTAGCTTTGCTTGCTGTTTGAATAAAATACCAAGATCTGAAATTATTTAATGTTAGAGAGTCCTCACATAGTTGCATAATTATTCGACTACTCATTGATCTTCACTTATATCTTTCGGAGTAGTTTGTTGTTTGCTCTAGTACTTCACTTATATCTTTTAGAGCATGGTGGTAGTTTTATTTTGAAGAAATAGATGAACTCTCATGCTTCACTTATATTATTTTGAGAGTCTTAAATAGCATGGTAATTTGCTTAAAATCCTAATATGCTAGGTATTCAAGATTAGTAAAAATTTCTTATGAGTGTTTTGAATACTAAGAGAAGTTTGATGCTTGATGATTGTTTTGAGATATGGAGGTAATAATATCATAGTCGTGCTAGTTGAGTAGTTGTGAAATTGAGAAATACTTGTGTTGAAGTTTGCATGTCCCGTAGCATGCATGTATGGTAAACATTGTGTAACAAATCTGAAACATGAGGTGTTATTTGATTGTCTTCCTTATGGGTGGCGGTCGGGGACGAGCGATGGTCTTTTCCTACCAATCTATCCCCCTAGGAGCATGCGCGTAGTGCCGAGGTTTTTGATGACTTGTAGATTTTTGCAATAAGTATGTGAGTTCTTTATGACTAATGTTGAGTCCATGGATTATATGCACTCTTACCCTTCCATCATTGCTAGCCTCTTCGGTACCGTGCATTGCCCTTTCTCACATTGAGAGTTGGCGCAAACTTCGCCGGTGCATCCAAACCCCGTGATATGATATGCTCTATCACACATAAACCCCCTTATATCTTCATCAAAACAGCCACCATACCTACCTATTATGGCATTTCCATAGCCATTCCGAGATATATTGCCATGCAACTTTCCACCTTTCCGTTTATTATGACACGCATCATCATTGTCATATTGCTTTGCATGATCATGTAGTTGACATCATATTTCTGGCAAAGCCACCTCTCATAATTCTTTCATACATGTCACTCATGCATCATCGCAATCCCGGTACACCGCCAAAGGCATTCAAATAGAGTCATATCTTGGTCTAGTATCGAGTTGTAATCATTGACTTGTAAATAAATAGAAGTGTGATGATCATCACTTTCTAGAGCATTGTCCCAAGTGAGGAATAAAAAAAAGAGAAAGGCCATAAAAAAAGAGAGAAGGCCCAAAAAAAAGAAAAGAGAAAGGCCATAAAAAAAGAGAAATGCCCAAATAAAAAAATAAAAAAAATAAAAAAATAAAAAAATAAAAAAAGAGAGAAAAAGAGAGAAGGGACAATGCTACTAGCCTTTGCCACACATGTGCTTCAAACTAGCACCACAATCTTCATGATAGAGAGTCTCTTGTTTTGTGATACGTCTCCAACGTATCTATAATTTTTGATTGCTCCATGCTATATTATCTACTGTTTTGGACTATATTGGGCCTTATTTTCTACTTTTATATTATTTTTGGGACTAACCTATTAACCGGAGGCCCAGCCCAGAATTGCTGTTTTTTTGCCTATTTCAGTGTTTCGGAGAAACAGAATATCAAACGGAGTCCAAACGGAATGAAACCTTCAGGAACGTGATTTTCTCATCAGATAAGATCCAGGAGACTTGGACCTTCCGTCAAGAAAGCCACGAGGCGGTCACGAGGGTGGAGGGCGTGCCCCCCTAGGGCGCGCCCCTGCCTCGTGGGCCCCTCGAAGCTCCACCGACGTACTTCTTCCTCCTATATATACCTACGTACCCCCAAACGATCAGAGACGGAGCCAAAAACCTAATTCCACCACCGCAACTTTTTGTATCCACGAGATCCAATCTTGGGGCCTATTCCAGAGCTCCGCCGAAAGGGGAATCGATCACAGAGGGCTTCTACATCATCATTCAAGCCTCTCCAATGAAGTGTGAGTAGTTCACCTTAGACCTACGGGTCCATAGTTAGTAGCTATATGGCTTCTTCTCTCTTTTTGGATCTCAATACAATGTTCTCCCCCTCTCTTGTGGAGATCTATTCGATGTAATCTTCTTTTTGCGGTGTGTTTGTTGAGACCGATGAATTGTGGGTTTATGATCAAGTCTATCTATGAATAATATTTGAATCTTCTCTGAATTCTTTTATGTATGATTGGTTATCTTTGCAAGTCTCTTCGAATTATGAGTTTGGTTTGGCCTACTAGATTGGTTGTTCTCGCCATGGGAGAAGTGCTTAGCTTTGGGTTCGATCTTGCGGCGTCCTTTCCCAGTGACAGAAGGGGCAGCAAGGCACGTATTGTATTGTTGCCATCAAGGATAACAATATGGTTTTTTTATCATATTGCATGAAACTATCCCTCTACATCATGTCATCTTGCTTAAGGCGTTACTGTGTTTTAACTTAATACTCTAGATGCATACTGGATAGCGGTCGATGAGTGGAGTAATAGTAGTAGATGCAGGCAGGAGTCGGTCTACTTGTCTCGGACGTGATGCCTATATACATGATCATACCTAGATATTTTCATAACTGTGCTCAATTCTGTCAATTTCTCAACAATAATTTGTTCACCCACCGTAGAATACTTATGATCTTGAGAGAAGCCACTACTGAAACCTATGGCCCCCGGGTCTCTTTCTCATCATATCAATCTCCATCACTTTATTATTGCTTTGCTTTTACTTTGCCTTTTACTTTTTACTTTTCATCTCTATACCAAAAATACCAAAAATATTATTTATCATCTCTACCGGATCTCACTTTCGTAAGTGACCGTGAAGGGATTGACAACCCCTAAGCACGTTGGTTGCATTGAGCTATTTTTTTGTGTAGGTACAAGGGACTCGAGCGTAGCCTCCTACTGGATTGATACCTTGGTTCTCAAAAACTGAGGGAAATACTTACGCTACTGAGGGAGTCCTGGATTAGGGGGTGTTCGTGTAGCCGGACTATACCTTCAGCCGGACTCCAGGACTATGAAGATACAAGATTGAAGACTTCGTCCCGTGTCCGGATGGGACTTTCCTTGGCATGGAAGGCAAGCTTGGCGATGCGGATATTCAAGATCTCCTACCATTGTAACCGACTTTGTGTAACCCTAACCCTCTCCGGTGTCTATATAAACCAGAGGGTTTTAGTCCGTAGGACAACTTCATCATACAACAATCATACCATAGGCTAGCTTTTAGGGTTTAGCCTCCTTGATCTCATGGTAGATCTACTCTTGTACTACCCATATAATCAATATTAATCAAGCAGGACGTAGGGTTTTACCTCCATCAAGAGGGCCCGAACCTGGGTAAAACATCGTGTTCCTTGCCGCCTGTTACCATCTGGCCTAGACGCATAGTTCGAGACCCCCTACCCGAGATCCGCCGGTTTTGACACCGACATTGGTGCTTTCATTGAGAGTTCCTCTGTGTCGTTGCTTTTAGGCCCGATGGCTGCTTCGATCATCAACAACGATGCAGTCCAGGGTGAGACTTTTCTCCCCGGACAGATCTTCATCTTCGGCGGCTTCGCACTGCGGGCCAATTCGCTTGGCCACTTTGAGCAGATCGAAAGCTACGCCCCTGGCCATCGGGTCAGGTTTGGAAGCCTAAACTACATGGCTGACATCCGCGAGGACTTGATCTTCGACGGATTCGAGCCACAGCCAAGCGTGCCGCACTATCTCGATGGGCATGATACAGCTCTGCCGCCGAACAGCGCCTTGGAGGCCGCACACGCATCGGTTCTGACCATTGATTCGGAGCCTACTGCGCCGATCGAGGATCAGCGGTTGGACGCTGCCTCAGGGGCTGCGATCTCAGAGGCGATCGAGCCGAACTCCAGCCCCACACTCTGCATGGCCCATGACTCCGAGGAGCCGGATTCCTCTCCGAACTCCGAGCCCCCCGCGCCCCTGCCGATCGAATCCAATTGCGCGCCGATAATGGAGTTCACCGCCGCGGACATCTTTCAACACTCGCCCTTCGGCGACATCCTGAATTCTCTAAAGTCTCTCTCTTTATCAGGAGAGCCCTGTCCGGACTACGGTCAGCAAGGTTGGGATACAGACGATGAAGAAATTCAAAACCCACCCACCACCCACTTCGTAGCCACTGTCGACGACTTAACCGACATGCTTGACTTCGACTCCGAAGACATCGACGGCATGGACGACGATGCAGGAGACGAACAAGAACCAGCACCTGTAGGGCGCTGGAAGGCCACCTCGTCATATGACATATATATGGTGGACACTCCAAAGGATGGAGATGGCGATGGAACAGCGGGGGACGATACATCTAAGAAACAGCCCAAGCGCCGGCGTCAGCGGCGCCGCTCTAAATCCCGCCAAAGCAAAAACGGTGATTCCGGCACGGGAGATAATACTACTCCGGATAGCGCCGAAGAACACCCCCTCCAGCAAGATTCAGCACAGGAGGACAGAGAAGCCAGCCCTCACGAGAGGGCGGCGGACCAAGAGGTTGAGGACGATAATTATACGCCTCCCTCCGAAGACGAGGCAAGCCTCGACGACGACGAGTTCGTCGTGCCAGAGGATCTCGTCGAACAAGAGCGTTTTAAACGCAGACTTATGGACACGACAAGTTGCCTCAAGAAAAAGCAGCAACAACTTAGAGCTGATCAGGATTTGCTAGCTGACAGATGGACTAAAGTCCTTGCGGCTGAAGAGTATGAACTCGAACGCCCCTCCAAGAGTTACCCAAAGCGCATGATGCTACCCCGACTAGAGGAGGAAGCACCTACATCACTAGCGCATGACATGGCCGACCGACCACCTCGTGGCCGCGACAGAGAGGCCTCTTGGCCCTCCACTCAAGCCATGCCCCGACGCCGCATCAAGCATACTAAGGCACGGGAAAATGCGCCCGACCTGCGCGACATACTGGAGGACAAGGCAAGGCAAACAAGATCGATCTACGGATCGCGCAGGCGCCCCACGGCACGTGACGGTGATCGCCACTCCGGATGCAATAAATCCGGCCGGGCCGAACTCAACAGACAAAGCTCCTTCGAGCTGCGTCGTGATATAGCCCAATACAAAGGCGCCGCACACCCACTATGCTTCACAGATGAAGTAATGGATCATAAAATCCCTGAGGGCTTCAAACCCGTAAACATCGAATTGTACGATGGCACAACAGATCCCGCGGTATGGATCGAGGATTATCTCCTTCATATCCACATGGCCCGCGGTGATGATCTACACGCCATCAAATACCTCCCACTCAAACTTAAGGGACCGGCCCAGCATTGGCTTAACAGCTTGTCAGCAGACTCAATCGGTTCTTGGGAGGACCTGGAAGCCGCATTCCTTGACAACTTCCAGGGCACTTATGTGCGACCACCGGACGCCGATGACCTAAGCCACATAATTCAGCAGCCAGAGGAATCGGCCAGGCAATTCTGGACACGGTTCCTAACAAAGAAAAACCAGATAGTCGACTGTCCGGACGCAGAGGCCTCAGCGGCCTTCAAGCATAGTATCCATGACGAGTGGCTTGCCCGGCACCTAGGACAGGAAAAGCCAAAATCTATGGCAGCCCTCATGACACTCATGACCCGCTTTTGCGCGGGAGAAGACAGCTAGCTAGCTCGCAGCAACAATTTAACCAAGAACCCTGGTAATCCAAATACCAAGGACAAAAGCGATAGGTCACGTCGGAATAAACAAAAGCGCCACGTTAACAGCGACAACAACGAGGATACGGCAGTTAATGCCGGATTTCGAGGCTACAAATCCGGTCAACGGAAAAAGCCATTCAAAATAAATACTCAGGGCCCATACAGTTTGGACCGAATACTCGATCGCTTGTGCCAGATACATGGCACCCCCGAAAAGCCAGCCAATCACACCAACAGGGATTGCTGGGTGTTCAAGCAGGCAGGCAAGTTAAGAGCCGAAAACAAAGACAAGGGGCTGTATAGCGACAACGAGGAGGAGCCCAGGCCGCCGAACAACGATGGACAGAAGGGATTTCCCCCGCAAGTGTGGACGGTGAACATGATATACGCAACCCACATCCCCAAGAGGGAGCGGAAGCATGCGTTACGGGACGTATATGCGATGGAGCCAGTCGCCCCAAAGTTCAACCCATGGTCCTCCTGCCCGATCACCTTTGATCGAAGGGACCACCCCACTAGCATCCGTCACGGCGGCGTCGCCGCATTGGTTCTAGACCCAATCATTGACGGATTTCATCTCACAAGAGTCCTCATGGACGGCGACAGCAGCCTGAACCTGCTTTACCAGGATACAGTGCAAAAAATGGGCATAGATCCCTCGAGGATCAAGCCCACCAAAACGACCTTTAAAGGCGTCATACCAGGTGTAGAAGCCAACTGTACAGGCTCAGTCACACTGGAAATGGTCTTCGGATCTCCGTATAACTTCCGAAGCGAGGAGTTAATCTTCGACATAGTCCCGTTCCGTAGTGGCTATCACGCACTGCTCGGGCGAACCGCATTCGCAAAATTCAACGTGGTACCGCACTATGCATACCTCAAGCTCAAGATGCCAGGCCCTAGAGGAGTAATCACGGTCAATGGGAACACCGAACGCTCCCTCCGAACGGAGGAGCACACGGCAGAGCTCGCAGCAGAAGTACAAAGCAGCCTCTCTAGGCACTTCTCCAGTTCGGCCTTCAAAAAGCCGGACACTGTCAAGCGTGCCCGGAGTACCCTACAACAAGACCGCCTGGCACGTTCTGAGCTAGCGTAGCAATGCGGCCCCAACCCTAGCCCTCACAATATAGCGAAACCAGTGCTTCGTGTACATAACTATGCTCTTGAAATACCATGGGCACAGGGGAAGGGGCACTATCATGGCATGCCCGAAATACGGCTTAAACTGCACCAGGGGCTGTCGGATTCCTTTTTTTTTTCTTTTTTTCTCTTACTCTCAGGATTCCATACTTCGGATGACCCATTCGGCAATTCAACTGCCGCACAAACGATGCAAGATCTAGGAAAGCAGACAAGCCACGCCGCATTATGGAACTCCCAGGTGGTCTCTATTGCGAGCAGTATACCTGTTTTTTTAATACAATTCCGCGGCCTGCCCCTGGCCAGGACATGTTAAATAGTCCAATTTCTTTTGCTTATCGCACTATTTGTATGGTTCCGCTTTCATAGCAGCCTTTCTATAAACAATGCATAGCTTTTTGTCTATTTTTTGCATTATCCTCTTTTTATATATATGTTTATCAATAACATCTTGCATCCGTACACTGTGGTACGGCAAAAATACGCCAGGGGCTTCAGTACCCATCAATATGGCATGAGAAGTCCGTACACTTTCACAAGTGCGGCACCCCGAACTTATAGCACTATATGCATCGGCTCCGAATCATGATTTGGGTCAATAGTTGGGTTTGCCCGGCTCCTATGTTTTGGTGCCTTACGTTCCACTATATCGGCTAAGGTAGCACTAGGAGAACTACTGCGATTGTGCCCCAGTTGAGCTGGGCTGAGCACCTTAGTAGAGAAAGCTAAAACTGACTGTCATGATGAGGCGAGAGACCGGTCGCTGTTCAAGAGGTTTTTCGAGTCCTTAAAGACTTATGCCGTTTCGAGCGAGGAACCGGCTTTGTCCGGCCAAGGCGTGGATAGCGCCCCGAACTCGGTCTTCCAAATGGGGCTTCGCCGAAATTTAAAATTATAGAGTTCTATGGCTAAGTGAGAGTGTTCAAGCATTATAGTCCGATTGCCTTGTTCGTTGTGCTGAGCGCCTCCCTCGACGGACCCAATCATGGGAAAAAGAGCGCTCAGGTTTATCCCGAACACCCCAGCACTAGTGGCATGGGGGCAAAAGCCGACGACTGGCCATCCCTCAATTTTTTGATAAACGGCCGCACAGAAAGTAATATTTTAAATTCAAGCATTGCTTAGCGCATATGAACAAGTTTTCAGCGCATAGGATAACACGAGCGAGTTCATTCAAAAATTACATCCTTGGTGCATTCATCCGCCATAAGGTGGGCACCGGCCAGAACATGCTTGTAATAGTTCTCGGGCTTGCGATGCTCCTTCCCCGTCGGTGGCCCGTCCCTCACAAGCTTCTCACCGTCCAGCTTACCCCAGTGCACCTTTGCACGGGCAAGGGCCCTACGGGCACCTTCGATGCAGACGGAGCGCTTGATGACCTCGAGCCTTGGACAAGCCTCCACCAGCCGCCGCACCAGTCCGAAGTAGCTCCCAGGCAGGGCCTCTCCAGGCCACAGCCGAACTATGAAGCCCTTCAGGGCCTGTTCGGCTGCCTTGTGGAGCTCGACCAGCTGCTTCAGCTGGTCGCTCAAGGGCACAGGGTGTCCGGCCTCAGCGTACTAAGACCAGAACACCTTCTCCGTCGAGCTGCCTTCCTCGACTCGGTAGAATGCGGCGGCATCGGATACGCTGCGGGGAAGATCTGTGAATACCCCTGGAGAGCTCCGGATTCGGGTAAGTAACAAGTAGTTTACTTTTATATGTCTGCTTTGCATAGAGAATGCCTTACCCGCCGCTATCTTTTTCACCGCATCCAATTCCTGGAGGGCCTTTTGGGCTTCGGCCTTGGCAGATTTGGCAGTTTTAAGGGCCGCAGCAAGCTCGGACGCTCGCGTCTTTGAGTCGAGCTCCAAACTCTCATGTTTTTTCATGAGAGCCTGAAGCTCTTACTGCACCTCGCCGACCTGCGCCTCAAATTTCTCCCGCTCAGTGCGCTCCGTGGCCGCTCTCTTCTTGGCCTCGGACAGCGCCTGCTTGAGGGTCGCCACCTCAGTTGTGGCCCCTACAATAAGCAGTATGCTCCTGTCATTTTTTGCAATTGCGTCTTCTTATAGGCATTTTTTCTATAAGGTATCTCTTACCTTCTTTCTCCTCGAGCTGCCATTTGGCAAGGCCAAGCTCTTGCTCGGTCCGCTCGAGGCCCTGCTTCAGGGCACCCACCTCCGCAGTCAGTGCGGCGGTGGCCAGCAGCGAAGCCTGCATACGTATATTGACTCCTTTTTAGTTAGACTCCTGCGATATTTAATAGATCCTCTATTCAGCTTTTCTTTCCGAACGCCAAATAGAGCATCAGGGGCTACTGTCTATGTGGTAATATTTTTACATATTTCTACTTACCTCAAAGCCTGTTAGAAGGCTAGCACAAGCTTCAGTAAGTCCGCTTTTGGCGGACCGAACCTTTTGGACCACCGTACTCATGATGGTACGGTGCTCCTCGTCGATGGAGGCGCCCTTAAGCACCTCCAGCAGATTGTCCGGCGCCTTCGGTTGGACGGAGGACGCCGGCTCAATAGGCTTGCTCCTCTTGGCAGGAGTTCGCCTGCCGCGGTCCGGAACCGTTGATGATTCCGGCGCGGTGTCCGGCTTAAAGCCGGACTTGGAGCCCTGGGGGGTCTTGTCCCCTTTACTCCTGGAGTCCGGGAGGTCGCCTCGCGGCTCCTCCTGGACCACCTCCTCTTGCCCCGGAGCTTGTCGCGACGCCACTTCGGCATCATCCGCAGCATAGGGGGAGGCAGCGGGCGGAACTGAATTCACGTCCGATGAATCCAGGGAGCCGCTCGACGACTCGTCGAGCCCGTCCTTGGGCGGGCTGCATGATTATATTCGACATTAGGGAAATCTGCGCAACAAAAGGAATATCATGAGTTACTCTGGTATCCGAACACTTACGATTTTGCCGGACGCTTGGCCCTATCCGGCCACTCCTCTTCGTCCTCGTCGGCGTCGGGGGCGTAGTCCGGCGGAGGGGTTTTCCTCTTCTTGGACCCTTCGGCCTCCCCTACTAGGGCGGCCTTCCTCTTCTTTCCTCCCCCCGCTAGAGGGGGAGAGGTCTCTTCTTCCTCCTCCTCGTCTTCATGGGAGGAGTGCGTCTCGGACTCATCGGACGACGAGTCCGACAGCACCATATGCCGGGAACTCTTCCGAGTCCCCGTGGCCTTCTTCTTCTTGGCCTTCTTCTCCGGCACCACATAAGGTGCCGGAACCAGCAGCTTCACTAGGAGAGCAGGGGCTGGGTCTTCGGGCAAGGGAGCCGGATAATTAATCAGTCCGGACTTCGCCTGCCAATCCTGTCAAAGGTGAGGGAGTTTAGATCCCGCATAGAGTCAAACTATGAAGAAAACTTAACATCCTGTAAAAGATGAAAATATTTTACCTCGCCAGCAGGATGCTGCGAGCTGAATCCGCGGTCTTTGGAGGCGGATGTGGGAGCCTCGGCGCCTTTGGTTAGCCCCTTCCAGACATCTTCATACGTCGTGCCGAAGAGCCTGCTCAGAGTTCGGTGCTGCGCCGGGTTGAACTCCCATAAATTGAAGTCCCATTCTTGACACGGAAGGATCCGGCGGACGAGCATGACATGGACTACGTTGACAAGCTTGAGCTGCTTGTTCACCAGGGACTGGATGCATTTTTGCAGTCGGGTCACCTCTTCTTCGTTGCCCCACGACAAGCCCGTCTCCTTCCAGGACGTGAGCCGCGTAGGGGGTCCGGATCGGAATTCAGGGGCTGCGATCCACTTCGGATCGCGTGGCTCGGTGATGTAAAACCACCCTGACTGCCACCCCTTCAAGGTCTCCACAAAGGAGCCCTCAAGCCATAGGACGTTGGCTATTTTGCCTGCCATGGCACCTCCGCACTCCGCCTGGTTGCCGCGCACCACCTTTGGCTTGACGTTGAAGGTCTTGAGCCAGAGGCCGAAATGGGGGCGGATGCAGAGGAAAGCCTCGCACACGACGATAAACGCCGAGATATTGAGGATGAAGTTGAGAGACAGATCGTGGAAATCTAGGCCATAGTAGAACATGAGCCCGCGGACAAATGGGTGGAGAGGAAAACCCAGTCCGCGGAGGAAGTGGGGAAGAAATACTACCCTCTCATGGGGCCTTGGGGTGGGGAGAAGCTGCCCCTCCTCAGGAAGCCGGTGCGCGATGTCTTTGGACAGGTATCCGGCCTTCCTTAGCCTTTTGACATGGCCCTCCGTGACGGAGGAGACCATCCACTTGCCTCCCACTCCGGACATTGTTGGAGAAGGTTGAGGTAGGAAGTGCGGGCTTGGGCGCTGGAGCTCGGGTGCGCAGAAGATGGATAGGCTAAGGAGGAAAAAGGCGTAGGTAAAAAGGTGGATCCTTATCCCCTTATATGAGCGGATGCGACTATGCGTCCCCACCAGCCTAGTAAAACTCGCTTGCCTCCCAAGCGCCGTGATAAATGGCGCGATTGGGTTACCCACGTCCGTATTTATGAGAATCCCGTAAACAGGGGACACGATCTCTACTTTGACAAGACGTGCCAAGGAAACCACCTCGCAAAACACGCTGAGGTGGAAAAGTGAAAACGATTCGAATAAAGGCTTGGCCGTAGTGTGATGTCACGCTGCGGAAAACGTCAGCAGATTAGATTTGTGTTAATATTATTCTCTCTGTGGCAATACGTGAAAACTTATTTTGCAGAGCCGGACACTACTCTTGGTGTTTACAAACTTTTATGAAGAATTTGGAGGAGGAACCCGCCTTGCAATGCCGAAGACAATCTACGCGCCAGACTCATCGTCATTGAAGCCTGGTTCAGGGGCTACTGAGGGAGTCCTGGATTAGGGGGTGTTCAGGTAGGTGGACTATACCTTCAGCCGGACTCCAGGACTATGAAGATACAAGATTGAAGACTTCATCCCGTGTCCGGATGGGACTTTCCTTAGCGTGGAAGGCAAGCTTGGCGATGCGGATATTCAAGATCTCCTACCATTGTAACCGACTTTGTGTAACCCTAACCCTCTCCGGTGTCTATATAAACCGGAGGGTTTTAGTCCGTAGGACAACTTCATCATACAACAATCATACCATAGGCTAGCTTTTAGGGTTTATCCTCCTTGATCTCGTGGTAGATCTACTATTGTACTACCCATATCATCAATATTAATCAAGCAGGACGTAGGGTTTTACCTCCATCATGAGGGCCCGAACCTGGGTAAAACATCATGTTCCTTGCCTCCTGTTACCATCCGGCCTAGACGCACAGTTCGGGACCCCCTACCCGAGATCCGTCGGTTTTGATACCGACAGCTACTTTGCTGCATCATCCTCTCCTCTTCGGGGAAATCCAACGCAGTGCGCAAGAGGTACAAGAAAAATTTCTGGCGCCGTTGCCGGGGAGTCTGCGCAAAAGTCAACATACCAAGTACCCATCACAATCCCTATCTCCCGCATTACATTATTTGCCATTTGCCTCTCGTTTTCCTCTCACCCACTTCACCCTTGCCGTTTTATTCACCCTCTCTCTTTCCCAATTTGCCTCTTTTGCCCATTTCTTGTTTGCTCCTATGATTGGAATAGTTGTTTATTTATTACTAAACAGAGAACCTAAGATCTATGGATCCTCATCCGCTTGCTAATCTTTTTAAGAGATTCAATTATGATGAACCAATTGCTAGTGAGTTTTGTGCACTAGATTATCTTTATGAGGTTTTGCTTGAAATTCGTGAATCTGAAAAGTGTGATGAATTACTTTATGAAGCGATTCACGATAGATATTTGAATAAAAAGCATGATTGCAATGATCTTATTATAAATTCTATTCATGTAAATTGTGCTAAAAATATTCAAAACCCTAAGCTTGGGGATGCTAGTTTTGCTATGTCCTCTACTTGTTGCAATGATCATGATTGGGGTGATTCTTCTTATGATATTGAAAATTTATTTAAGCCCCATGATGAATATGAGATTTATAATAGTGTTTTCAATATTATTGAAAGTGGGTTTGGAAGAGTGTCAACTTTAGATCCCACAGATTTGGAGAATGTTCAATCTTATGAAATTTTTGATAAAAGTGGGTTTGAAGAGGCCATGACTTTAGTTAATGTTAATCCCACTATTTTGGAAGAGTGTCAACTTTGCATGCATGTGGATCGTGTTGAAAATATTTTATGCGATAGATATTTTTGTTGAATTTGCTTATGATCCCACATGCAATTATTATGAGAGAGGAAAATATAGTGTTATAAATTTTCATGTTTCTAAATTACCTCTCATTATGTTGAGATTGCTATTGTTTCTTTCCGCTTCCTTGCATATGCTAGTTTTTGCTTACCTTCATAATTTGTTTGCCTATAAGATGCCTATGCATAGGAAGTATTTTAGACTTAGATGTGTTTGTCACGTGTTTTATGATGCTCTCTTTGTGCTTCAATTCTTGTCTTTCATGTGAGCATCATTGAAATATTATGCCTAGCTATAAGGCTTTAAAGAAAAGCACTTGTTGGGAGACAACCCAATATTTATCCTTGCTGTTATTTAATAAATAATTTATCTAGCCTCTGTTTCGGTTGTGTTTTTTGTGTTTAATTAGTGTTTGGGCCAAGTAGAACCGTTGGGAAGACTTGGGGAAAGTCTTGTTGAACTTGCTGAAAAAACAGAAACTTTAGCGCTCATGAGAACTGCTGTAATTTTTATTTGGAAAGTGCTATTTAGTTAATTATTTTTGAAGATGTTTAATAGATAAATTCCTCACTTCCATCAATTTATTTTAGAATTTTTGGGGTTCCAGATCTTGCACTAGCTACAGATTACTACATACTGTTCTGTTTTTGACAGATTCTGTTTTTCGTGTGTTGTTTGCTTATTTTGATGAATCTATGGCTAGTAAAATAGTTTATAAACCATAGAGAAGTTGGATTACATTAGGTTTAAAACCAATATAAATAAGGTATGAGTTCATTACAGTACCTTGAAGTGATCTTTTATTTTCTTTCGCTAACGGAGCTCACGAGATTTTCTACTTTAAGTTTTGTGTTTTGAAGTTTTCAGGTTTTGGGTAAAGATTTGATGGATTATGGAACAAAGAGTGGCAAGAGCCTAAGCTTGGGGATTCCCATGTCACCCCCAAGATAATACAAGGACACCAAAAAGTCAAAGCTTGGGGATGCCCCGGAAGGCATCCCCTCTTTCGTCTACTTCTATCGGTAACTTTACTTGGAGCTATATTTTTATTCACCACATGATATGTGTTTTGCTTGGAGCATCTTTTATGATTTGAGTCTTTGCTTGTTAGCTTACCAAAATCATCCTTGCTATACACACCTTTTTAGAGAGCCATACATAATTTGGAATTTTATAGAATACTCTATGTGCTTCACTTATATCTTTTGAGCTTTATAGTTTTGCTCTAGTGCTTCACTTATATCTTTTGAGCTTTATAGTTTTGCTCTAGTGCTTCACTTATATCTTTTAGAGCACGGTGGTGGATTTGTTTTATAGAAACTATTGATCTCTCATGCTCCACTTCGATTATTTTGAGAGTCTTTAATAGCATGGAAATTTGCTTAATAATAATATGCTTGGTATTCAAGATTTGCAGAACTTTCTTTTGAGTGTGTTGAATACTAAGAAAAGATTGATGCTTGATAATTGTTTTGAGATATGAAGATGGTGATATTAGAGTCATGCTAGTTGAGTAGTTGTGAAATTGATAAATACTTGTGTTAAAGTTTGTGATTCCCGTAGCATGCACGTATGGTGAACCGTTATGTGATGAAGTCGGAGCATGATTTATTTATTGATTGCCTTCCTTATGAGTGGCAGTCGGGGACGAGAGATGGTCTTTTCCTACCAATCTATCCCCCTAGGAGCATGCGTGTAATACTTTGCTTTGATAACTTCTAGATTTTTGCAATAAGTATATGAGTTCTTTATGACTAATGTTGAGTCCATGGATTATACGCACTTTCTTTCCTTCCACCATTGCTGGCCTCTCTAATACCGCGCACCTTCGGCGGTATCATACACCCACCATATACCTTCCTCAAAACAGCCACCATACCTACCTATCATGGAATTTCCATAGCCATTCCGAGATATATTGCCATGCAACTTTCCACTGTTCCGTTTATTATGACACGCTCCATCATTGTCATATTGCTAGCATGATCATGTAGTTGACATCGTATTTGTGGCAAAGCCACCATTCATAATTTTTTCATACATGTCACTCTTGATTCATTGCATATCCTGGTACACCGCTGGAGGCATTCATATAGAGTCATATTTTGTTCTAAGTATTGAGTTGTAATTGTTGAGTTGTAAGAAAAATAAAAAGTGTGATGATCATCATTTTTAGAGCATTGTCCCAAGTGAGGAAAGGATGATGGAGACTATGATTCCCCCGCAAGTCGGGATGAGACTCCGGACGAAAAAAGAGGCCATAAAAAAGGCCCAAACAAAAAATGAGAGAAAAAGAGAGAAGGGACAATGCTACTATCATTTTACCACACTTGTGCTTCAAAGTAGCACCATGATCTTCATGATAGAGAGTCTCTCATTTTGTCACTTTCATATACTAGTGGGAATTTTTCATTATAGAACTTGGCTTGTATATTCCAATGATGAGCTTCCTAAAAATTCCCTAGGTCTTCGTGAGCAAGCGAGTTGGATGCACACCCACTTAGTTTCTTTTGTTGAGCTTTCATATACTTATAGCTCTAGTGCATCCGTTGCATGGCAATCCCTACTCACTCACATTGATATCTATTGATGGGTGTTGGTGTCAAAACCGGTGGATCTCGGGTAGGGGGTCCCGAACTATGCGTCTAGGCCGGTGGTAACATGAGGCAAGGGACACGAAGTTTTACCCAGGTTCGGGCCTTCTTGATGGAGGTAAAACCCTACGTCCTGCTTGATTAATATTGATGATATGGGTAGTACAAGAGTAGATCTACCACGAGATCGGAGAGGCTAAACCCTAGAAGCTAGCCTATGGTATGATTGTTGTTCTGTATGTTGTCCTACGGACTAAAACCCTCCGGTTTATATAGACACCTGAGAGGGTTAGGGTTACACAAAGTCAGTTACAATGGTAGGAGATCTATATATCCGTATCGCCAAGCTTGCCTTCCACGCCAAGGAAAGTCCCTTCCGGACACGGGAAGAAGTCTTCAATCCTGTATCTTCATAATCCAGGAGTCCGGCTGAAGGTATAGTCCGGCCATCCGGACACCCCATAATCTGGGACTCCCTCAGTAGCCCCCGAACCAGGCTTCAATGACGATGAGTCCGGCGCACAATTTGTCTTCGGCATTGCAAGGCGGGTTCTCCTTCAAATTCCGTGTACCTGTCGGATAAAGTCCGGTTTCTTGTAAATGTTGCGCTCCTCGGCTTCTACGCCCAATAATGGCCGTCTCCCACGTGTCAAACAAATATGAAAAGTCTGAGTGTTTTTACATCCACACCCCTAGCCGTGTAAATGAGCCGCCCATTTAAGGGGACGAGGATTTAGATCCAAACCACACCTTCTCCCCTTCACGAGTGTTCATCAGAGCGCATCTGACAAAGGTCCATACCACCATGGCCAGCCGTCGCAACTCCTCCTTTCGCCCCTCCAGCCCTCAGCCTGGATATTGGAAGAGATGTTCCATCCCAATAATAGCGAGCTAGTGACGCTCCAGACCAAGGGATTTCTCCCCCGGCCTATATGGTCCCGGTTCGAGCCGGTCTTGCCATCTATAATGGTGGAGAGCAAGCGAAGAGTGCCCCTAATCCCTCCAAAGGAGAGTGGGTATGCCTTGTCCCATATTTAATAAGAGGGCTCGGATTTCTAATCCATCCATTTCTCCGGGGGCTCCTGGAGTCCTATGGCCTCCAGCTACACAATCTTACGCCAGCCTCCGTATTGCTTATCGCGGGCTTCGTAGCCCTCTGCGAGCTGTTCTTGGGTGTTGAGGCTCATTTCGGGCTATGGAAAGAGCTATTATGCCTTGTGCCCCGCTCTCAGAAGGGGTCGATATATCAAGTGGGCGGAGCCGAAGTGTGGCGCATCGCCAGGACCGGATATCTATCCGGAACCCCAAAGAAGGCGTCCGAGGACTGGCCTTCGGAATGGTTTTACATAGAGGACGTCCCGCTGCTGGATCCTGTCCGGATCGGCCTCCCTGAGTTCGATAGTGCTCCACTAAAGAAGCGCCTAAGTTGGCGTCCATGGAGCCCTCAGAGGGAAAGTGACAAGGACATCTGTTACCTGATGAGTCGGATAAGATTGTTAGCTCATTCCGGACTGACCATGATCGGGGTCATGGTCGCATGCATCATGCGAGGGGTGCAGCCGCTACAGTACAGAGGCCACCCCATGTGGGATTTCAACGGGGAGGACGACGCCACCCGCTACGGCCGTAAGGGACCGGATTCGGCTGCGGCCCTAACAAAGACCTTGTCCGCTTTGTACAAGGGAGAAGAGGAGGAATTTCTCCGCATCAACCCGCAGGGTGGATTTTCTATGTACAATCCCCCAAGCTGGGTAAGTGGTTTACTTGCCCCTCCGTTTTATATTCCCATCGTTAAATATTCATTCTAACGACTTTAACGCAGGAACTGCGCCAAGCTGTTAAAGAAATAAACAGCCCTCCTCCACAACCCGAGGACCCAAGACGGTCCCTCGACCCGGCCTCTCAAGAGGATCCGGACTTATCTGTGGAGCTGATTGATGGAGTGTTTCATCAATTGAGCAAGGACAACGCCTTGGTGGCCATTACGACCGATTACCCAGGGATAATCCCGGCCTCCCAGGTAACTGAGATCAAAGTCCCAGTACCCTGAATAGGGGTCCGCATTCTCGTGTTTTCAGTTTCCTGATTACAACCGAGCTTTGTAGGGGAGGTTTTTGAGACGGGAGGCCGAACCTGCGGCGACAAGCCAACGAGGGGCCGCAGGGTCCCATGGGCAGAAAAGAGGTGTAGTACGGATCGAGACGTCAGCACAAAGGTATGGTGCGCCCCCTTATCCCAGGTGTTATACCTTCAAGGCATGTTAACATTCGTGCTCTCTTCAGGACAAAGAGACCTCGCCGGACTATATCCGGAGAGGCTGCCAATCACGCCTCCACCAGCCAGGCTCCAAAGCCTGGTCCGGAGGTGGAGGCGAACACAAGGCGCGCACCAGACGCTCCTCCGACGGAGGACGTGGACAGGTTGTCTGCCACCAACTCTGAGGTGGAGAGTGCCATGAACCACAGGCGTCGCCGGACAATTCTTCGCGACGCTTGTTTCTCCCGAGAGGCATTAGATGCCTTCAATCCGGGAGATGCATACCTCCGTGCCGCTCAAAATGGTCTAGCCAGAGCCACGGAGCAATATGTAAAAGACATACGTGTAAGAAAATTTTGGTAATTATATATATATACCAGTAGCCCCCGAGACTTCAGACAGTTAGAATAACTGATTTAAGGATCATATGTTATGCAGGTTCTTACAGAAAAGAATTCCCTACTATCCCAGGAGCTGGAAGAGTGCAAAGCCCAACTTGAGGCCACACTAGCCGCGGCAGTGGAGCCCAAGGAGACCCCCTCTGGTAATGTACACTTCGAAAGATAAGTATTTTGCGAAGCACGACATGGGTGCGAATCTGACAAATGAAATTGCAGATGGCGCCAGATTGAATCCGGAAAGGCAACACCTCCTACGCCAGCTGAAGGCTGGTGAGAAGGTGCTGACAAAGGTGAGGCGGGAGAAGAACGATCTCCAAGATGCCAACACCAAGCTGGGCGTCGAGCTGAAAGATGTTCATGCCCAGCTGTCAGACTCCGTTAAGGAGAATCAGCGGCTTCGGCGCGGCATATTTAGTAAGTGCTTGAACGAACCTTTGGAGAAAAAAAAGTTCGGCGGGGAAGTCGACTAGCAGAGTAATGTCTGTAGGTGTGCTAACAGGTCGTCCTGCAGAGGAGATGCCCGGTTCTACGGGTGACCTTCTTCCCGAGCTCTCGCAACTGCTTGAGCGAGTTCGGAAGGCGATGCGAGGCGTCGCCCAGGCCCTGTGGCCATCCATCTCCGTGCCCCAAGGTCTTGGAGAGCCTGCAGAGAAGCTAAAGGGAGCACGGCGGCGCTTCCGATTGTGGAAGATATCGGCCTGTCGTCAAGGCGCTAGGCAGGCCTGGGCCATGGTGAAGACGCGGTACACAAAGGCTGACCCCAACCACATGGCCGAGGTCGGTCCTGTGGGGCCCGATGGGAAGGAGATACCTGTAAGCTTAGTATACGGCCAAGTAGAATTGGCCGCAAAGTATTCCCAGTAGGACTGTAAATTAGACAGTTTGTTAAATGGTATTGAAGAGGAATACAATCAGTCAGAATGACTATGTAATTTAATTGACATTTATAATGCCTTCTAGCCGGATTGTAGATGTTTGTCATGGCCGACCTTTTCGCTTCAGCCTCGAGACCTGACGGTCCGGAGTGTGTCTGAATTCCCATGCGGTTATATAAGAACCGGGGAATGCATGGAGACCAGGCGTAGGGGTCATTAGTGCGTGAACAGACAAGTGCCCGACTAGTTATGTTATATTACATGGTTAGTAAGAAACATCTTCCAGGGAGAATAGTTCCGTTAGGGGTTCCTTTCCCTGGGAGGCATGCCCTAAAGTGCATGCCCATTCTGCGAAAAAGACGCAGGAAAAAGCATCTGGGGGCGCATAAATAAATAAGTAAAAAGATCATCTTTTAGGTCATCGACCGAATATTCCCTTAAGAACGCTAGCTTTCGGCTTCACCCAGTCTGAGGTACACATCTGGCTGATCCGGCAGTAACAATCGCAGATGTGCTCCCTTTACCGCCTAGCCGAATAATCGGGAATGTAGGGGTAAGCACAGGAGCCAGGAAACCCAGCTTGGCCAAAACTTAAGTCATATCGATGCATATAATGATGAAATAAAAGGTACATGCGGAAGTGTCACACATGTGATGGGCATGAAGCCCGTATAAATAAGCTTCTGGTAAAAGAAGCCCCTAGGTTTAATGAGTGCGAATAGCACGTCATTTGATGAGCCTTTAAAGGCTATAAGAGAAAGGAAGGGGAGAAGGAGAGAAATGTAAGACAGACAGTATATAAAAATGGACAGAGGAAGGAGACGAACACAGAGTCCGGCGCTAGGCATAGAATCTTCGGAGACGGGCTGCGTTCCATGGGTTCGTCTCGAGTCGATTATCCGATGCATCTCGCAGGCGGTACGCTCCACCAGTCAGGACATGGTCAATTATGAAGGGACCTTCCCACTTGGGCTTGAGTTTGTCCTTTTTCTTGTCCAGCAGGCGTAGAACTAATTCGCCAACGTTGTAATTTTTGGCCCGTACTTCTCTGCTTTGGTATCTTCGAGCCTGATGTTGATAGAATGCGGAACGGGCTTTTGCCACGTCACGCTCCTCCTCCAATGCGTCCAAACTGTCCTACCGATCGAGCTCGGCTTCTCTTTCTTCATACATGCGCACTCGAGGTGAGTCATGAATTATGTCGCAAGGCAAAACTTCCTCTGCGCCGTACACCATAAAGAATGGTGTGTATCCGGTGGTGCGATTCGGCGTGGTCCGCAGCCCCCAGAGTACGGAGTCGAGCTCCTCTACCCAGTGCGTGTTAGATTCCTTGAGGGACCGCACTAATCTGGGTTTGATGCCGCTCATGATAAGACCATTTGCACGTTCGACCTGGCCGTTAGTTTGTGGGTGATAGACGGAAGCATAATCGAGCTTGATGCCCATGTTTTTGCACCAGAGTTTTACCTCATCGCCCGTAAAGTTCGTGCCGTTATCAGTGATGATGCTGTGGGGGACGCCGTAATGGTGTACAACCCCGGATATAAAGTCTATCACCGGTCCGGATTCGGCCGTCTTAACAGGCTTGGCTTCTATCCATTTGGTGAACTTATCCACCATGACCAGTAAGTATTTTTGCTTGTGGGTTCCGCCTTTAAGGGGTCCAACCATGTCAAGCCCCCAGACCGCGAAGGGCCAAGTGATGGGGATAGTTTGGAGGGCGGTGGGTGGCATATGGATTTGGTTTGCAAAGAGTTGGTAACCGACGCATCGCTGGACTAAGTCCTGGGCATCTGCCCGGGCCGTCGGCTAATAAAAGCCTGTACGGAAGGCCTTGCTTACAAGGGACCGGGCTACATCATGATGACCGCCGAGTTCGGCATGAATTTCAGCCAGGAGGTTCCGCCCTTCCTCTTCGGAGATGCACCTTTGAAGGACTCCGGTAGTGCTTTTCTTATAAAGCTCTCCCTCGTGGACTTTGTAGGCTTTGGATCACCGCATTATGCAGTGTGCCTCATTTTGGTCCTCGGGGAGTTCCTGCCTAGTAAGGTAGGCGAGGAATGGTTCTGTCCACGGGGCGATGACGACCATTATTACGTGGGCTGAATGTGTTATTTCATTAGCAGAGCCTCCGATTGTGTCAGAATGATCGGTGTCGGGCAGTGCGGTTGGGTCCGGGCTGTTATTGTTCGGCTCCCCTTCCCATACTACGGATGGCTTGACCAGCCTTTCCAAGAAGATGTTGGGGGGACTACATCGCGTTTTGCGCCGATGCGTGCCAGGACATCTGCCGCCTGATTATTTTCCCGGGCTATATGGTGAAATTCAAGCCCTTCGAACCGAGCTGACATTTTTTGGACGGCGTTGCAGTAAGCTGCCATTTTTGGATCCTTGGCATCAAAGTCTCCATTTATTTGGGATATTGCGAGGTTCGAGTCCCCGCGCACCTCTAGGCGTTCAATGCCCATGGATACTGCCATCCGGAGACCATGTAAAAGGGCCTCATATTCGGCTGCATTGTTGGAGTCTGTGTACATAATCTAGAGTACGTATTGAACTGTGTCTCCTGTGGGGGACGTCAAAACGACGCCAGCCCCTAGTCCGGCCATTATCTTGGAGCCATCGAAATGCATGATCCAATTTGAATATGTGCCGTACTCTTTAGGGAGTTCGGTCTCCGTCCATTCTGCGACGAAGTCGGCCAACACTTGCGACTTGATGGCTCGTCGTGGCTTATATGTTATGTCGAACGGGAGGAGCTCAATGGCCCATTTTGCAATCCGGCCCGTTGCGTCACGGTTGTTTATAATATCGTTAAGTGGTACTTCCGAGGCTACTGTTATTGAACACTCTTGAAAGTAGTGTCGTAGCTTCCGAGATGCCATGAATACCGCGTAAGTGATCTTTTGATAATGCGGGTACCGTGATTTGCACGGAGTGAGGACAGTGGACACATAATAGACCGGTTTTTGAAGGGGGAATTTGTGTCCGTTCGTTTCTCGTTCGACGACGAGCACTGTGCTTACAACCTGATGTGTTGCTGCAATGTACAATAGCATTGGTTCGCCAATGTTTGGCGCCGCCAGGACTGGGTTTGTTGCCAATATGGCTTTTATTTCATCGAGTCCGGCCGTGGCTGCATCCGTCCATTCAAAGTGTTCGGTGCACCGAAGGAGGCGGTAAAGGGGTAGGGCCTTTTCTCCCAAGCGGGGGGATAAAGCGGCTTAGAGCCACCACGCATCCGGTTAACTTTTGTATTTGTTTGAGGTCCTTCGGGATATCCAATTGTGACAGAGCTCGGATCTTGGCTGGATTTGCTTCAATTCCTCTACCGGATACAATGAAGCCCAAGAGCTTTCTGGCTGGGACGCCGAAAACGCATTTTTTCGTGTTGAGCTTGATGTCGTATGTTCGGAGGTTATTAAATGTGAGCCTCAAGTCGTCTATTAGAGATTCGACATGTCTTGTTTTGACGACCACTTCATCTACATATGCCTCCACTGTTTTGCCGATCTGGTTTGCCAGACATGTTTGAATCATGTGCTGATATGTTGCGCCGGCGTTTTTGAGCCCGAAGGGCATTGTGTTGAAGCAGAATGGGCCGTATGGTGTAATAAATGCCGTTGCGGCTTGGTTTGATTCTGCCATCTTGATTTGATGGTAGCCGGAATATGCGTCGAGGAAACACAACGAATCGTGTCCTGCGGTAGCGTCGATAATTTGATCGACGCGGGGGAGGGGGAAGGGATCCTTTGGGCAAGCCTTGTTAAGGTCTTTAAAATCAACGCACATGCGCCAGGATTTGTCCTTCTTTGGTACCATCACCAGGTTTGCTAGCCAGTCCGGATGTTTTATATCTCTGATGAATCCGGCTTCCAATAGCTTTGCTAGATCCTCTCCCATAGCCCGTCTGTTAGGTTCGGAAAAACGCCGAAGAGCTTGTTTGACAGGTTTGAATCCTTTTAGGATATTTAGGTTGTGCTCGGCCAGCCTACGTGGGATTCCTGGCATGTCTGAAGGGTGCCAGGCGAAAATGTCCCAGTTCTCTCATAGGAACTCTCGCAGTGCAGCGTCTACATCAGGGTTTAACTGTGCCCCGATGGAAGCTGTTTTATTGGGGTCCGTTGGATGGACCTGGAATTTGACTATTTCGTCCGCCGGTTTAAAGGAGGTGGACTTGGATCTTTTGTCGAGTACCACATCATCCCTATTCACCATGGAGCGCAGCGTAGTCAGTTCCTCAGCCGCTAGGGCTTCAGATAGTGCCTCGAGGGCCAGTGCGGCTGTCTTGTTTTTGGCGCGGAGTGCTATGTCCGGATCACTAGCGAGAGTGATGATCCCTTTAGGCCCGGGCATCTTGAGCTTCATCTATCTGTAATGGGGTATTGCTTGGAAGATTGTAAACGCTTCCCACCCTAACAGAGCGTGATAACCACTGCTGAACGGAGCCACATGGAACGTGACCTCTTCGGACCTGTAATTATCCGGCATGCCGAACACCACATCTAGTGTGATTTTTCCTGTACAGCACGTTTCTCGTCTGGGGATTATTCCTCTAAAGGTTGTGCTGCTTCGCTCAATGCGGTTCCAGTCTTTTTCCATTTTTTGAAGGGTTTCCTCATAAATGAGGTTCAATCCGCTGCCGCCGTCCATGAGTACCTTGGTAAGACGAAAGTCGTCCACTATTGGACTGAGGACCAATGCGGCAGGTGCTCGGGCTGTTCGGAATTTAGGTTCATCACTGGCATTAAAGGTAATAGCCGTGTCACTCCATGGGTTTATTGTTGCTACTTGGTAGACTTCGGCAAGGCTGCAGAGTGTCCTTTTTCGCATATTATTTGATGCGAAAGTCTCGAAGACTGTTAATACCGTATTGATGTCTCTGGGGTGGCTTTCTATGGCCTCCGGAATTAGGAGATCTTCGCCAATTTTGGCCACCTGCCGGAGTATCCAACATGCTCTAAGGCTGTGAGTTGGTGTGGCGTCCTCTGTACTATGAATTTTACAGGGTCCATTAAGCCATCCTTCCAGTACGGTTCCATGCCCTGTAGAGGGTTTTTGCTTTTTGGTGTTTGACCCGGGTGTCTGGCGATGATGCACCCTTTTATTTCGGACTGGGTTTGTATTCTGGGCCGGATCGTCCCAAAATTTTATTTTGGTTTTCCAGGCGCTTTCCATCGCACAGTATTTTCGTACAATGGACGCCAAGTCAGCGAAGCGTGTAATATCACGGCGACTTGTGGCATTGAGGATTCCCTTGTCCATGCAATTATTGCAGAAGATTGAGATTGCGTCTTCCTCGCGGCAGTCCCTTATCCTGTTCCTAACCAGGAGGAATCTGGCCCAATAATGATGTACTATTTCTTCGGGCTCTTGCCTGATTTGGGATAGATCGCTTATGTTCGGGTGGGTGGGTGGAATTAAATCCGAAGCCTCACCCCATCTGAGGCTCAGAGGCCGAGGAATTTCCGAACTCGAAAATTTAGATTCCTGGATGTTGTCCAATGAATCCAACCCGTCGCCTGACTCTGAGTTCAGGTCTTGAGTGATATCCTCCCCTCCACAGGTATCCAGCTTGGAGGGATCGGGAATCCAGACGTAGCTAGTCCTTAAGATAGATGAAGGGTCGCCGCACTATCCCTCTACCACGACAACATGATGGGTGACTTGGGGAGAGTTAATCTCTCTCAGATCGGGCTTAGGCCCAATCTGGTCGTAATCCGTAATGACTCCCAGGGCGGCGATGCGATCCAAGAGCTCGTTTATGGAGGAGAGCCCCATTGGATCTAACTGCTCGGCGAGTTCCGAGCTGACATGAAGATTGTTTTCGATGGCTCGAGAGGCCATCGCCGGCGCAGAAGCCGAACAGGCGGTCATGAGAATACCACCTAGCCGGAGGGTTTGGCCGACAGCCAAAGCTCCCTTGGCCACGGTGCTATCTTTAAAGATGGGGCGAGGCATCCTTCCTGATGGCGACGACACAGAGGAACTCTCAATGAAAGCACCAATGTCGGTGTCAAAACCGGCGGATCTCGGGTAGGGGGTCCCGAACTGTGCGTCTAGGCCGGATGGTAACAGGAGGCAAGGGACACGTAGTTTTACCCAGGTTCGGGCCCTCTTGATGGATGTAAAACCCTACGTCCTGCTTGATTAATATTGATGATATGGGTAGTACAAGAGTAGATCTACCACGAGATCGGAGAGGCTAAACCCTAGAAGCTAGCCTATGGTATGATTGTTGTTCTGTATGTTGTCCTACGGACTAAAACCCTCCAGTTTATATAGACACCGGAGAGGGTTAGGGTTACACAAAGTCGGTTACAATGGTAGGAGATCTATATATCCGTATCGCCAAGCTTGCCTTCCACACCAAGGAAAGTCCCTTCCGGACACGAGAAGAAGTCTTCAATCTTGTATCTTCATAATCCAGGAGTCCGGCTGAAGGTATAGTCCGGCCATCCGGACACCCCCTAATCCGGGACTCCCTCAATGGGCATCTCCATAGCTCGTTGATACGCCTAGTTGAGGTGAGACTATCTTCCCCTCTTTTTGTCTTCTCCACAACCACCATTCTATTCCACATATAGTGCTATATCCATGGCTCATGCTCATGTATTGCGTGAAGATCGAAAAAGTTTTGAAAATGTCAAAAGTATGAAACAATTGATTGGCTTGTCATCGGGGTTGTGCATGATTTAAATA
Source organism: Triticum aestivum (assembly GCF_018294505.1). Classification (NCBI taxonomy): domain Eukaryota; kingdom Viridiplantae; phylum Streptophyta; class Magnoliopsida; order Poales; family Poaceae; genus Triticum; species Triticum aestivum. The sequence goes on along the minus strand of NC_057806.1, from coordinate 76,183,546 downwards.
CTTTGTGTGGTGAAGATAGAGCATAGCCAGACTATATGATTTTGTAGGGATAGCTTTCTTTGGCCATGTTATTTTGAGAAGACATAATTTCTTTGTTAGTATGCTTGAAGTATTTTTATTTTTATGTCAACAAGAACTTTTGGATCTGAATATTCATACCACAATTAAGAAGATTTACATTGAAATTTTGCCAAGTAGCACTCCGCATCAAAAATTCTCTTTTTATCATTTACCTACTCGAGACGAGCATGAATTAAGCTTGGGGATGCTTGATACGTCTCCAACGTATCTAGAATTTTTGATTGCTCCATGCTATATTATCTACTGTTTTGGACTATATTGGGCTTTATTTTCCACTTTTATATTATTTTTGGGACTAACCTATTAACCGGAGGCCCGGCCCAGAATTGCTGTTTTTTTGCTTATTTCAGTGTTTCGGAGAAACAGAATATCAAACGGAGTCCAAACGGAATGAAACCTTCAGGAACATGATTTTCTCATCAGATAAGATCCAGGAGACTTGGACCCTCCGTCAAGAAAGCCACGAGGCGGTCACGAGGGTGGAGAGCACGCCCCTACCTCGTGGGCCCCTCGAAGCTCCACCGACGTACTTCTTCCTCCTATATGTACCTAGGTACCCCCAAACGATCAGAGACGGAGCCAAAAACGTAATTCCACCACCGCAACTTTCTGTATCCACGATATCCCATCTTGGGGCCTGTTCCGGAGCTCCGCCGGAAGGGGAATCGATCACGGAGGGCTTCTACATCATCATCCAAGCCTCTCCGATGAAGTGTGAGTAGTTCACCTCAGACCTACGGGTCCATAGTTAGTAGCTAGATGGCTTCTTCTCTCTTTTTGGATCTCAATACAATGTTCTCCCCCTCTCTTGTGGAGATCTATTCGATGTAATCTTCTTTTTGCGGTGTGTTTGTTGAGACCGATGAATTGTGGGTTTATGATCAAGTCTATCTATGAATTACATTTGAATCTTCTCTGAATTCTTTTATGTATGATTGGTTATCTTTGCAAGTCTCTTCGAATTATCAGTTTGGTTTGGCCTACTAGATTTGTTGTTCTTGCCATGGGAGAAGTGCTTAGCTTTGGGTTCGATCTGGAGTTGTCCTTTCCTAGTGACAGAAGGGGCAGCAAGGCACGTATTGTATTGTTGCCATCGAGGATAACAAGATGGGGTTTTTATCATATTGCATGAAACTATCCCTCTACATCATGCCATCTTGCTTAAGGCGTTACTATATTTTAACTTAATACTCTAGATGCATGCTGGATAGCGGTCGATGAGTGGAGTAATAGTAGTAGATGCAGGCAGGAGTCGGTCTACTTGTCTCGGACGTGATGCCTATATACATGATCATACCTGGATATTCTCATAACTATGCTCAGTTCTGTCAATTGCTCAACAGTAATTTGTTCACCCACCGTAGAATACTTATGCTCTTGAGAGAAGCCACTAGTGAAACCTATGGCCCCCGGGTCTCTTTCTCATCATATCAATATCCATCACTTTATTATTGCTTTGCTTTTACTTTGCCTTTTACTTTTTACTTTGCATCTCTATACCAAAAATACCAAAAATATTATTTATCATCTCTATCAGATCTCACTTTCGTAAGTGATCGTGAAGGGATTGGCAACCCCTAAGCATGTTGGTTGTGTTGAGCTATTGTTTTTGTGTAGGTACAAGGGACTCGAGCGTAGCCTCCTACTGGATTGATACCTTGGTTCTCAAAAACTGAGGAAAATATTTACGCTACTTTGCTGCATCATCCTCTCCTCTTCGGGGAAATCCAACACAGTTCTCAAGAGGTAGCATTTTGTCACTTTCATATACTAGTGGGAATTTTTCATTATAGAACTTGGCTTGTATATTCCAACAATGGGCCTCCTCAAGTGTCCTAGGTCTTCGTGAGCAAGCAAGTTGGATGCACACCCACTTAGTTTCTTTTGTTGAGCTTTCATACATTTATAGCTCTAGTGCATCCGCTGCATGGAAATCCCTACTCCTTACATTAACATCAATCGATGGGCATCTCCATAGCTCATTGATTAGCCTCGTTGATGTGAGACTTTCTCCTTTTTTGTCTTCTCCACATAACCCCCTCATTATATTCTATTCCACCCATAGTGCTATATCCATGGCTCGCGCTCATGTATTGCGTAAAAGTTTATAGGTTTGAGATTACTAAAGTATGAAACAATTGCTTGGCTTGTCATCGGGGTTGTGCATGATCAGAGCATTCTTGTGTGACGAAAATGGAGCATGACCCAACTATATGATTTTGTAGGGATGAACTTTCTTTGGCCATGTTATTTTGAGAAGACATAATTGCTTAGTTAGTATGCTTGAAGTATTATCATTTCTATATCAATATGAACTTTTGTCTTGAATCTTATGGATCTGAATATTCATACCACAATTAAGAAGAATTACATTGAAATTATGCCAACTAGCATTCCACATCAAAAATTCTTTCTTTTACCATTTACCTACTCGAGGACGAGCATGAATTAAGCTTGGGGATTGTAGCGACCAGACCTCAAACAGTCTGATCTCTGTGCTCCGGTGTCATCCCTGGATCAGTAATGCTGACACCACACAGTACTCGGAGGATTTATAACAGAGTAGCAATCACACACATATTACATCGAGCGTCTCAAAAGAGAACTTATTACAATAAATATGGCTTAAGGCCATCTAATAACGATAACAGCGGAAGGCTTGGAAGATAAGTGAGTCCATCAACTCCAACGGCATCACTGAGCATAGAACCACGACCTAAAACTCCTTAATCATTGTCTGAAAAGTCTGCAACATTAATGTTGCAGCCCGAAACGGGTCAGCACATGGAATATGCTGGCAAGGTAACACATAGAGAATAATGGAATGAAACAGCTATACTATATGCATATTTGGCTGTTGGAAAGCTCTATGGTTACAGTTTTGCGTAAAGCCAATTTTTCCCTACTTCAAAGGAATAAATTTAATTACTATCATGGTGGTTGTTAAACATTGAGAATGGTTGACAGCATCCTCAATCCCAATTAAGCATCATCATTAAACAAAACCCAACAAAATTAATTTAGAGTAACATGTTGAGACTCACATGAAAATCCAGGTACTAGATACTCAAGATGTCCATAACCAGGGACATGGCTAACCATGATTAGTTTGTTACACTCTGCAGAGGTTTGCACACTTTTCCCCACAAGACTCGATCGCCTCCGTTTGGTTTCTCGCACTACATGGTGTTTGAGAAGACGGATGACCGAGACATAGTCTTTCAGAAGCGCTAGCACCTTACGATCGGGTAGACCGTACCACCTACATCCCCTACATCTGCTAGTCTACCACTCTAAGAGTTCGCACGACTTAGTCAACTATGCTAGAGCCCATAATACCTTGTGGCTGCACACGGAAGTTTCTAGTATGAATAGTCTCATGATCCTTTTGAGCCTGGGTGGCGGTCCAAAAGAAAACAGGCAAGTCCTGGAATACCGAGGTGCCTCAATCCACCCAGATGTGTGTTTAAATTGCCACCTTAGATAAACCATTAATTAACAAACTCACATCTGTCATGGTTATCACTCACCCAATCCACGTCTACTAGCATAGCATGGCATAATAAGCAAACGTAGAAGTAACTCCCAAAAGTTTGATAATAAACAGGTAATAGGTACTACCTCATCTACTTCCCATCCTGCAATTTAATTAGATCCTAATAATGCAATGTTTGAGGATTGATCTAATGCAATAAAACTGGGTAGTAGGAGGTATGATCAAAGTGTTACTTGCCTTGCTGATGATCCGGGAAACCTAGCGATTCGAAGTAACAAGCGGCGCACTCTAGGTACTCTATCGCAAACAAGCAAACAAGCATACAATAGGTACTCATCTAATGCATAGGTAAAACTCAAATAAGAGATCTAACCAGAAGGTTCACTTTAAGAACTTCGGTTTTCAAAAAGAATCAAATCAAACGAGGCAACGAAAGTCAAACGGCGAAAGAAAACAACTTCGTTCTACTAATCTGGATCTAAGGCAAATTTTACAGTAGCAAAAACTTGTTTAAGTTGGTTAAACGGTTAGAGGGTTTTGAAACGAAACTCCAGGCGCTTGAATCGCCTGATTCCGATAAACGAGCGAAAAGTTATACTAAAACGAAAATCGGATCAGGAATATCGATCAGAAAAATCGCGGATTAAATCCGAGAAAAATAAAAACGACGAGCGTTCGCTAGAACGAACGAATGGACGAACGCTCGCTATTTAAATAAATCGAAAAAAACCGATCCATTTAAAAAAGAAAACGAATCTAAAAAACCGACGGAAAAACCGATGGAAAAACCGAACGGTTTTTCGGAAAAAATAAAAAACGGGCGTGGAATCCGAGGCGCGGCGAACCTCAGGCGGCGTGCGGCGGTGGGGCGGCGGCGGGCTAGGGTTTGGGGCGCATCGGGTGGGCTGTGGGGGTCGGGTCCCCCGGCTTATAAAGCCTTCCCGGGCCGGTGTCCAGGTCGGACACGGCCTGTAGGTCGGTGCGATTTTTTTTATAAAAATAAAAAGAAATACTAAACAGACTCAAAAAATTCCGAAATAAAATTTTCCGGGCTTCTAAAATCAAGCCGCACAAGGTGAACATTTATTTGGGGCCTAAATGCAATTTTGAAAAACGCACATTTTTCCTAAATTCAAATAAAATAACGAAAAACTCCGAAATAAAATCTTATTTGATTTTTTTATTAAATCCTCAATATTTCTTTATTTTGGGAAAGTCATTTTATTTCCTCTCTCATATTTTTGTAATAGAAATAATTGATGATAAAATAAATAAAATCAAATGATCCTATTCTCAAAATTTGAGAAAGCTCAAATATGAAAATGACGAATTCCCCAACTCTCTCTGTGGGTCCTTGAGTTGCGTAGAATTTCTAGTATCAAAACCAAAATCAAAATAAAATATGATATGCATTTATGATCTAATGTATAACATTCCAAATTGAAAATTTGGGATGTTACAAACCTACCCCCCTTAAGATGAATCTCGCCCTCGAGATTCGGGTTGGCTAGAAAATAGGTGAGGGTGGTCCTTCAGCAAATCTTCCTCTCGCTCCCAGGTGGCTTCATCCTCTGTGTGGTGGCTCCACTAAACTTTGCAAAACTTGATAACCTTGTTGCGAGTGACTCGGCTGGCAAACTCGAGGATCTTAATTGGTTTCTCCTCGTAGGTCAAATTGTTATCCAACTGAATTGTTTCCAATGGCACTGTGTCTCTCAAAGGTATGTCAGCCATCTCAGCGTGACATTTCTTCAACTGGGAAACGTGGAACACATCATGAACTCCTGACAATTCTTCGGGCAATTTAATTTGTAGGCCACTTCTCCCATACGCTCCAAAACTCGATATGGTCCTACAAATCGTGGTGCTAACTTTCCCTTAACTCCAAAACGCTTTGTTCCCCGAAGTGGAGATACTCGAAGATAAGCTCTATCTCCAACTTCGTAAACTGTCTCCTTCCGTTTAGAATCTGCATAACTCTTCTGTCTGGACTGGGCTATCTTGAGCCTGTCGCGAATCAACTTTACCTTTTGTTCAGACTCTTTAATCAAGTCAGGTCCAAACAACTGGCGATCTCCAACTTCGTCCCACGACAACGGTGTCCTGCACCTCCTTCCGTACAAAGCTTCGAAGGGGGCCATCTTTAAACTGGTTTGGTAACTGTTGTTGTAAGAGGACTCTGCATATGGCAAATTGTCGTCCCGACTAGATCTGTAATCTAGCGCACAAGCTCTCAACATATCCTCCAAAATCTGATTGACTCTCTCGGTCTGTCCATCTGTTTGTGGATGAAAAGCTGTACTAAATTCTAGCCTGGTACCCAAAGTTTCATGCAACTGCTTCCAGAACTTTGAGGTAAACTGGGTTCCTCTATCCGATACGATACTTCTTGGAACTCCATGCAAACATACGATCCTGGTCATGTATATCTTTGCCAACTTAGCACTGGTGTAAGTGGTCTTTACTGGGATGAAATGAGCTACCTTCGTCAATCGATCGACTACAACCCAAATCGAGTCATAGCCTGAACGAGTCCTGGGTAATCCCGTGATAAAATCCATGCCTAACTTATCCCACTTCCATTCGGGTATCGGCAATGGTTGTAGCAATCCTGCTGGCTTCTGATGCTCTGCTTTTACTCTCTGACATACATCACAAACTGCTACGTACTCCGCAATATCCTTCTTCATTCCGGTCCACCAGAAAATGTCTTTCAAATCCAAATACATCTTGGTATTTGCAGGGTGAATCGAATATGGTGAATCGTGTGCCTCTTGCAGAATCAACTTCCTGATCTTCGGGTCATTGGGCACGTAAACACGATCTTCAAACCATAGGGTGTCGTGCTCATCCTCACGAAATCCCTTAGCCTTTCCTTTTCTAAGTTTCTCCTTTATAGAGGCAATCTCCTTGTCAGTCCTTTGGGCTTCTCTGATTTTATCCATTAATGTAGACTGAATCACCAATGCCGCCACATAGCCTCTTGGAACTATTTCCAAACATAGTTCACGAAGATTTTCTGCTAACTCCCTTGGTATTCCTCCCGTCATTAATGTATTGATGTGGCTCTTATGGCTTAATGCGTCAGCTACTACATTAGCCTTTCCGGGATGGTAATGCAATCTCATATCATAATCCTTGATGAGGCCCAACCATCTCCTTTGTATGAGGTTTAACTCCTTCTATGTGAAAATATACTTCAAACTCTTATGATCCATATACACCTCGCAATGGTTTCCAATCAGAAAATGTCTCCAAGTCTTCAGTGCATGCACTACAGCTGCTAACTCCAAATCATGTGTAGCATAATTCAACTCATGAGGCTTAAGCTGTCGTGAGGCATATGAAACAACTCTCCCTTCCTGCATAAGCACTGCTCCAAGTCCTCGACGTGAAGCGTCGCAATACACCTCATAATCCTTGGTCTGGTCTCGCAAAAGCAACACTGGTGAAGTAACCAAACGTTTCTTCAACTCCTGGAAACTAGCCTCACATTCCTCAGTCCATTTGAACTTGGTATCCTTCTTCAACAACTCAGTCATAGGCTTCGCAATCTTTGAGAAATTCTCAATAAATCTCCGGTAGTATCCTGCGAGTCCCAAAAAACTCCGTATCTCTCCAACCGTGGTCGGTGCTTCCCATTTGGTCACGGTATCAACTTTAGCGGGATCTACTGCTATACCTTCTCCAGATATAACGTGTCCGAGGAATCCTACTTCCTTCAACCGAAACTCACATTTGCTAAACTTGGCATATAGTTGATGTTCTGTGAGCTTTCCAAATACCAATCACAAATGTTCCTTATGCTCTTCTTCATTCTTCGAGTAAACCAGGATATCATCAATGAACACTACGATGAACTTATCCAAAAACTCCATAAACACTTTGTTCATCATGTTCATAAAATATGTAGGTGCGTTAGTCAGACCAAATGACATAACGGTATACTCGTACAACCCATACCTGGTGGTAAAAGCTGTCTTAGGAATATCCTATTCTCTAATCTTCAACTGGTGGTATCCTGATCGCAGATCGATCTTGGAAAATACCTTAGCTCCTTGCAACCGATCAAACTGATCATTGATCATAGGTAGTGGGTACTTGTTCTTGATTGTTACTTCATTCAATCCTCGATAATCAACAACCATCCTTAACGATCCATCCTTCTTCTCCACTAGAAGTACTGGCGATCCCCAAGGCGAAGAACTTGGGCGAATTTATCCTTTATCCAGTAACTCCTTAATCTGCTTCTTAATTTCCACCAAATCCTTTACTGGCATCCTATATGGTCTCTTTGATATTGGCCCTGTGCCTGGCAACAACTCAATCAAAAACTCAATATCTCTATCTAGTGGCATGCCTGGCAATTCTTCCGGAAATACTTCAGGTAAATCCCTTACCACTGGTACTTCCTCCCGCATAACTCCTGTTAAGCAATTTACTTGAGCCCTCTTTGGCACATGTCGGGATACATACTTGATCCTTCTCCCTTCTGGTGTGGTAAGCAAAATTGAGTTACTAGCACATTCAATATTCCCTTCATACTTTGATAACCAATCCATGCCTAATATCACATCCAATCCTTGGGATTCCAATACTATTAGGTCTGAGGGAAAAACATAGTTACCAATCCTTAAGGGTAACCGATCACACCATCGACTAGCCATAAACTCTACTCCAGGTGAGGTTACTAACATGGGTGACCTAAGTGCTTGGGTTGACAGGTTATACTTATCCATAAATCCCCTTGAGATGTATGAATGTGATGCGCCAGTATCAAAAAGAACGAGTGCAGTAAATGACTTAACCAAAAACTTACCTATTACTGCATCAGGATGAGCTTCAACCTCCTCCACGCTAACGTGGTTCACCTGCCCCCTGTTGAAAGGGTTCGACTTCTTCCCAGAGCTTCCATTGCTATTTACATTTTGTAATTTAGGATATTCATTGGCATAATGTCCGATCTTCGAACACTTAAAGCAAGTGACTTAGCTCAGGTCCTTCTTGGCTGGGGTTGATGGGTTGGTGCGGTTCTGGCCGTTGCTTCCTCCATTCCCATTACCACTTCTGGTGCCATTGTGATTGTGCGAGCTACCTCCTCCATGGGTATGCTGAAAATGTCCTCCCGGTCTAGGGTTAAAACGTGGCTTCTGCTGAGCTCATGAATTGTACTTCCCTTGTCCATACTTCCTCTTACGATTTTCAATTTGCTGCTGCTTGCCTTCAATCATAAGAGCACGATCTACCAACTCCTGGTAGTTGTTGAAAGTTGCTACCATCAACTGCATGCTCAACTCATCATTCAGTCCTTCCAGAAACTTCTCCTGCTTTGCTGCATCCGTAGCGACGTCATCTGGGGCATAACGTGCTAGTTTACTAAATTCCTCCACATACTGGCCAACTGTCCGTCCTCCTTGGCGCAAGTTGCGAAACTCACGCTTCTTCATGGCCATAGCTCCTGCTGAAACATGGGCAGTATGAAAAGCCTGCTGAAACTGGTCCCATGTGACAATGTCGACAGGGAAAGTGGCTGTGAAATTCTCCCACCATGATGCTGCTGGTCCTTCAAGCTGATGTGCGGCAAACTTCACCTTCTCTGCATCCGTGCACCCTGCTGTGGTCAACTCTCTAGCTGTCTTGCGTAGCCAATCATCTGCTACTATCGGCTCGGTGCTACTGGAAAACACCGGCGGATTCAGCCTAAGAAAACGGGCTAAGTGATCAACAGGTGGTGGTGGTGGTGGTGGTGGGTTGTTGTTGTTTTTGTTGTTGTTGTTGTTGTTCCCCTGATTCTGATTCTGGACTAGCAACTGCATCAATGTGTTCTGCTGCTGGATCAACTGGGTGAGTTCCGGTGGAAAGGTAAATCCAGGGTCACGTCTCGGAGGCATCTGAGGGTTTAGAAAAGATGAGATTTAAGAATAGAGGGGGTCTAAAGAGAAAACACTACCCATATGCACATGAGGCAAAAGCAAACAATTCACTTCATTCAATCAAACAAGGGCATACAATCGATCTAACTATCGCAAAGTGCTCGGACTACTATATTTACATGGTGGACTACTACTACTGATAAGGTGGTCTACTAGAAATATTCTTCGGTTGCAGACTCCATGATATCTGCTCCAGCTTCATCAACATAATCGTCATCACTATCATCTGGATCCGAATTGGTGTCGTCGATGATGATGTAGTCTTCCGGGCGAATCTCCTTGGGTTCTTTGTCTTCATCTACTGGTGTAGGGTCTCCCATGAATATCCCGATCTTCATTGTTAGGTCGGCATTCTTATCCACCAATACTTGAATTTCCTCTTCATAATCTTCACGTGTAGCCTTGAGTTTTCCTCCAGTTCCTTGATTCTAGTCTTAGCCTTCTTCAGATCTATCATGTCAGCGCACATCTAGTTCTCCTATCGTCGAATGTGCTGGTTTAACTCCTGGATAAAAGCTGCAATTAATCTATCTTTCCTGGTGCTGATCATCTCCCAGTGCTCGTCTCAGCGCCCACAAATCTGGTAGATAGTATCCTTGAGATCATTGCGGTAGACTACTCCAATGCGTCCCATGGCGATGTGAGCTACCATGCTCTTTCCTAGATTCCAAGTTGGTGCATCAAAAGAAAACTCTATGGGCTCAGTGACTGGCATGAACGTCCTTCCTGGAACTTGAACTTGAATCATCCAGCGCTCTTCTTTAGGTAAAGTGGCGTTGTAGGTTCCGGTGAAGCTTGGTACTCCTATGTTCAGGTATCTAGTGACTTCCTTCAAGTGACGTCCAAAGGGTGTATCTTCATCCGGTTGTGTGAACTTGTTCCTTGCATCCGCCATCCTAAAAGAGTAGAAAAGATGAGGAGTCAGAAGAGAAGAGGGTGAATAGCGTTCTAGGTCTTTAGCTTAGTGGTCGTGTCCTTATAGTCAGCGTGTGCTCTGATACCATCTCTGTAGCGACCAGACCTCAAACAGTCTGATCTCTGTGCTCCGGTGTCATCCCTGGACCAGTAATGCTAACACCACACAGTACTCGGAGGATTTATAACAGAGTAGCAATCACACACTTATTACATCGAGCGTCTCAAAAGAGAACTTATTACAATAAATATGGCTTAAGGCCATCTAATAACGATAACAGCGGAAGGCTTGGAAGATAAATGAGTCCATCAACTCCAACGGCATCACTGAGCATAGAACCACGACCTAAAACTCCTTAATCGTCGTCTGAAAAGTCTGCAACATTAATGTTGCAGCCCGAAACGGGTCAACACATGGAATATGCTGGCAAGGTAACACATAGAGAATAATGGAATGAAACAGCTATACTATATGCATATTTGGCTGTTGGAAAGCTCTATGGTTACAGTTTTGCGTAAAGCCAATTTTTCCCTACTTCAAAGGAATAAATTTAATTACTATCATGGTGGTTGTTAAACATTGAGAATGGTTGACAGCATCCTCAATCCCAATTAAGCATCATCATTAAACAAAACCCAACAAAATTAATTTAGAGTAACATGTTGAGATTCACATGAAAATCCAGGTACTAGATACTCAAGATGTCCATAACGGGGACACGGCTAACCATGATTAGTTTATTACACTCTGCAGAGGTATGCGCACTTTTCCCCACAAGACTCGATCGCCTCCGTTTGGTTTCTCGCACTACATGGTGTTTGAGAAGACGGATGACCGAGACATAGTCTTTCAGAAGCGCTAGCACCTTACGATCGGGTAGACCGTACCACCTACATCCCCTACATCTGCTAGTCTACCACTGTAAGAGTTCGCACGACTTAGTCAACTATGCTAGAGCCCATAATAGCTTGTGGCTGCACACGGAAGTTTCTAGTATGAATAGTCTCATGATCCCTTTGAGCCTGGGTGGCGGTCCAAAAGAAAACAGGCAAGTCCTGGAATACCCAGGTGCCTCAATCCACCCAGATGTGTGTTTAAGTTGCCACCTTAGATAAACCATTAATTAAGAAACTCACATCTGTCATGGATACCACTCACCCAATCCACGTCTACTAGCATAGCATGGCATAATAAGCAAACGTAGAAGTAACTCCCAAAAGTTTGATAATAAACAGGTAATAGGTACTACCTCATCTACTTCCCATCCTGCAATTTAATTAGATCCTAATCATGCAATGTTTGAGGATTGATCTAATGCAATAAAACTGGGTAGTAGGAGGTATGATCAAAGTGTTACTTGCCTTGCTGATGATCCGGGAAACCTAGCGATTCGAAGTAACAAGCGGCGCACTCTAGGTACTCTATCGCAAACAAACAAACAAGCATACAATAGGTACTCATCTAATGCATAGGTAAAACTCAAATAAGAGATCTAACCAGAAGGTTCACTTTAAGAACTTCGGTTTTCAAAAAGAATCAAATCAAACGAGGCAACGAAAGTCAAACGGCGAAAGAAAACAACTTCGTTCTACTAATCTGGATCTAAGGCAAATTTTACAGTAGCAAAAACTTGTTTAAGTTGGTTAAACGGTTAGAGGGTTTTGAAACGAAACTCCAGGCGCTTGAATCGCCTGATTCCGATAAACGAGCGAAAAGTTATACTAAAACGAAAATCGGATCAGGAATCGCGATCAGAAAAATCGCGGATTAAATCCGAGAAAAAGAAAAACGACGAGCGTTCGCTAGAACGAACGAACGGACGAACGCTCGCTATTTAAATAAATCGGAAAAAACCGATCTATTTTAAAAAATGAATCTAAAAAAAACCGAACGGTTTTTCGAAAAAAAACGGGCGCGGACTTCAAGGCGCGGCGAACCTCGGGCGGCGTGCGGCGGCGGCGTCGTCCGGCGGCGGTGGTGGCGGGGCGGCGATGGCGGCGGCGGCGGCGGGCTAGGGTTTGGGGCGCATCGGGTGGGCTGTGGGGGTCGGGTCCCCCGGCTTATAAAGCCTTCCCGGGCCGGTGTCCAGGTCGAACACGGCCCGTAGGTCGGTGCGATTTTTTTTAAATAATTACGCGTGGAAGAAAAATAAAAAGAAATACTAAACGGACTCCAAAAATTCCGAAATAAATTTTCCCGGGCTTCTAAAATCAAGCCGCACAAGGTGAACATTTATTTGGGGCCTAAATGCAATTTTGAAAAACGCACATTTTTCCTAAACTCAAATAAAATAACGAAAAACTCCGAAATAAAATCTTATTTGATTTTTTTATTAAATCCTCAATATTTATTTATTTTGGGAAAGTCATTTTATTCCCTCTCTCATATTTTTGTAATAGAAATAATTGATGATAAAATAAATAAAATTAAATGATCCTATTCTCAAAATTTGAGAAAGCTCAAATATGAAAATGACGAATTCCCCAACTCTCTCCGTGGGTCCTTGAGTTGCGCAGAATTTCTAGGATCAAGACCAAAATCAAAATAAAAATATGATATGCATTTATGATTTAATGTATGACATTCCAAATTGGAAATTTGGGATGTTACAGGGATGCTGATACGTCTCCAACGTATCTATAATTTTTGATTGCTCCATGCTATATTTTCTACTGTTTTGAATGTTTATGGGCTTTATTATACAATTTTATATCATTTTTGGGACTAACCTATTAACCCAGAGCCCAGTGCCAGTTTCTGTTTTTACCCTGTTTTAGGGTTTGAAAGAAAAGGAAAATCAAATGGACTCCAATTGACCTGAAACTTCACGGAACTTATTTTTGGATCAAAAGAAGCCCAGAAGACTTGAAGTGCACGTAAGGGAAGCTTCGAGGAGGCCATGAGGTAGGGGGCGCGCCCACCCCCCTGGCGCACCCTCCACCCTCGTGGGCCCCTCGTGGCCCCCTGCCGTACTTCTTCCGCCTATATATCTCCATATACCCTAAAAACATCTGAGAGCACAATAGATCGGGAGTTCCGCCGCCAGAAGCCTTCGTAGCCACCGAAAGCCAATCTAGACCCGTTCTGGCACCCTACCGGAGGGGGAATCCTTCTCTGGTAGCTATCTTCATCATCCCAGCGCTATCCATGACGAGGAGGGAGTAGTCCACCCTCGGGGCTGAGGGTATGTACCAGTAGCTATGTGTTTGGTCTCTCTCTCTCTCTCGTGTTCTTGATTTGGCACGATCTTGATGTATCGCGAGCTTTGCTATTATAGTTGGATCTTATGTTTCTCCTGCCCCTCTACTCTCTTGTAATGAATTGAGTTTCAGTTATCTTATCGGATTGAGTCTTTAAAGATTTGAGAACACTTGATGTATGTCTTGCCGTGCGTATCTGTGGTGACAATGGGAGATACCACGTGACTCACTTGATGTATGTTTTGGTGATCAACTTGCGGGTTCCGGCCATGAACCCATGCATAGGGGTTGGCACACGTTTTCGTCGTGATTCTCCGGTAGAAACTTTGGGGCACTCTTTGAGGTTCTATGTGTTGGTTGAATAGATGAATCTGAGATTGTGTGACGCATATCATATAATCATACCCACGGATACTTGAGGTGACATTGGAGTATCTAGGCGACATTAGGGTTTTGGTTGATTTGCGTCTTAAGGTGTTATTCTAGTACGAACTCTAGGGCTGTTTGTGACACTTATAGGAATAGCCCAACGGATTGATTGGAAAGAATAACTTTGAAGTGGTTTCCTACCCTACCATAATCTCTTTGTTCGTTTTCCGCTATTAGTGACTTTGGAGTGAGTCTTTGTTGCATGTTGAGGGATGGTTATGTGATCCAATTATGTTATTTATTGTTGAGGGAACTTACACTAGCGAAAGTATGAACCCTAGGCCTTGTTTCCTATCATTGCAATACCGTTTATGCTCACTTTTATCACTTGCTACCTTGTTGTTTTTATATTTTCAGATTACAAAAACTATTATCTACTATCCATATACCACTTGTATCACCATCTCTTCGCCGAACTAGTGCACCTATACAATTTACCATTGTATTGGGTGTGTTGGGGACACAAGAGACTCTTTGTTATTTGGTTGCAGGGTTGCTTGAGAGAGACCATCTTCATCCTACGCCTCCTACAGATTGATAAACCTTAGGTCATCCACTTGAGGGAAATTTGCTACTATCCTACAAACCTCTGCACTTGGAGGCCCAACAATGTCGACAAGAAGAAGGTTGTGTAGTAGACATCACATACCCATGAGCAAAATGTTTCAGCCGGACACATAGAAAGATAGGGGCTTATGGTTTTGCCTCTCAACATACTCACCTCAAGGGTGATGTCAACAATAATAACTCATGCCACCCATATTGAACTGGACATATGTGCCTAGATCTTTCCTCACTACATGATGCTTGCCAAAGGAGAAAAATAAAAGGAATAGAGAGAAAAACTTTGACTCTTGCATAAAAGTAAATACATAAAAGTAAAAGATAGGCCCTTCGTAGAGGGAAGCAGAGGTTGCCATGCGCTTATTTGTTTGTATGCTCTCCCTTAGTGCAAAATAATATCACGTTACATTGCCCCTTGTGATAGCGACCTTTATTATGCAGTCTGTCGCTTTTATTCTTCACCATCACAAGTTCGTGCAACGCTCAATTTTCTCTTACACTAAATGATCTCACACTTTTAGAAGCAATTTTATTGCCTTTTTGCACCGATGACAACTTACTTGAGGGATCTTTCTCAATCCCTAGGTAGGTATGGTGGACACTTGAAAATAAGATTTGCGTTTAAGGGTTTTTGGATGCACAGGTAGTATCTCTACTTAGTGCAGACTTTTTGGCTAGCAAAGATAGGGGGCAATCACCACATGTTAAAGAATTTATGGCAATATGACTTCTATGTGAGTATGAAGAAACATAAATCATTAATTTGTCTTCCTTGTCCAACGTCAACAATTTTTGCATATAATATTTTGATGAGGGCTCACAATAACAAAAGATTTCTAGGATAGTATTTTTACATGTGAATCCTCTCTTCCCTTATTAATTCTTTCAGGACTTGCATCATTGGCTAATGCTATGTTTGTCAATCTCTAATAAAATTTTCTACCTATACTTTTCCTTATGTGGTGCCATCACCTACCATAGGATTAGTATATAATATTTTATTTATTTAATTCCTTTATTTTATTTGTTTCCTTTCTTATTTATTTTCTTTTATTTGCAACATGAAAGTAAAGAAAGCAAAAACTCATCCTGAACTCTATTATATAACTTGCACACAATTACAAGGATAGATCACTAAGCAAACTCTCAAAGAAGAAAGGATCGAACTAAACTTTTGTTCATCTAAAGCAAAAGGATCGAAGTAAAATAATTAAAAGCAAAAAGATAGTGGGATGATACGATACCGGGGCACCTCCCCCAAGCTTGGCGGAAGCCAAGGGGAGTGCCCATACCCGATACCTAATTCTCTTTTGGTGGTGAAGAAGATGATGGTGGTGATGAAGTAGTATTCTCCAATATAACCATGAGTAGATCCCTCAAACCTTGAATCTCCCGAAGGGCTTGATGATTAATTCACGGTTTTCCTTCACTTGAGCCATTATGTGTTTATTCTCAGGGCCCCACGGTTTTGTTCCTGCAATGTTTTCTCTTGGCCGGGATATGTCCCAGTTGGATGACATGTGCCTACGAGGAGTGTTCTCGAACCCATAACCGTGAATCAAATTATGAAAATTATTATGATGTAACATGTGTAAGGGCCTCCATGCTACCTCTTGAGCATGCATTGGTTTTCCCTTGAAGAGGAAAGGGTGATGCAACAAAGTAGCGTAAGTATTTCCCTCAATTTTTTAGAACCGAGGTATCAATCCAGTAGGAGACTACACGCAAATCGCCTAGTACCTGCACAAACAATCAAGAACCTTGCAACCAACATGATAAAGGCGTTGTCAATCCCTTCAAGGCCACTTGCAAAAGTGAGATCTGATAAAGATAATAAGATAAATATTTTTGGTATTTTTGTTGTATAGATTGAAAAGTAAAGATTGCAAAATAAATAGTAAACTGGAATTGTAGATCGGAAACTTATATGATGCAAAGTATACCCGGGGGCCATAGGTTTCTCTAGTGGCTTGTCTCAAGATAGCATATATTACGGTGGGTGAACAAATTACTGCCGAGCAATTGATAGAAAAGCGCATAGTTATGAGAATATCTAGGCATGATCATGAACATAGGCATCACATCCGTGTCAAGTAGACCGAATCGATTCTACATCTACTACTATTACTCCACACACCGACCGCTATCCATAATGCATCTAGAGTAATAAGTTCATAAGAACAGAGTAACGCATTGGGCAAGATGACATGATATAGAGGGATAAACTCAAGCAATATGGTATAAACCCCATCTTTTTATCCTCGATGGCAACAATACAATACGTGTCAGTTCCCTTTCTGTCACTGGGATCAAGCACCGTAAGATTGAACCCAAAGCTAAGCACTTCTCCCATTGCAAGAATGATCAATCTAGTAGGCCAAACTAAACCGATAATTCGAAGAGACTTGCAAAGATATCAAATCATGCATATAAGAATTCAGAGAAAAAATCAATATTGTTCATAGATAATCTTGATCATAAACCCACAATTCATCGGATCTCTGCAAACACACCGCAAAAAGTATTACATCAAATAGATCTCCAAGAACACCGAGGAGGACTTCGTATTGAGAACCAAAGAGAGAGAAAAAGCCATCTAGCTAATAACTATGGACCCGAAGGTCTGTGGTAAACTACTCACACATCATCGAAGAAGCTATGGTGTTGATGTAGAAGCCCTCCGTGATCGAATCCCCCTCCGGCAGATTGCCGGAAAAGGCCCCAAGATGGGATCTCACGGGTACAGAAGGTTGCGGCGGTGGAAAAGTGGTTTCCTGGCTCTCCTGGATGTTTTCAGGGTATAAGAGTATATATAGGCGAAAGAAGTAGGTCGGTGGAGGTACGAGGGGCCCACGAGGGTGGGGGGCGCGCCCTCCTGCCTCGTGGCCGCCTCGTTGCGTCTCTGACTTCCACTCCAAGTCTCCTGGATTGTGTTTGTTCCAAGAAAGATCCTCGCGAAGGTTTCATATTAAGACTAATTTTATAGCCAAAGAAAATTACCATGCTGTTCTAAAAGACTCTCAAAATAATATAAGTGAAGCATGAGAGATCAATAATTCCTATAAAATAAAACCACCACCATGCTCTAAAAAGGTATAAGTGAAGCGCTAGAGCAAACTTATCTAGCTCAAAAGATATAAGTGAAGCACATAGAGTATTCTAATAAATTCCGATTCGTGTGTGTCTCTCCAAAAGGTGTGTAAAGCAAGGATGATTATGGTAAACTAAAAACCAAAGACTCAAATCGTACAAGATGCTCCAAGCAAAAGACATATCATGTGGTGAATAAAAATATAGCCTCAAGTAAAGTTACCGATAGACGAAGACGAAAGAGGGGATGCCTTCCGGGGCATCCCCAAGCTTAGGCTTTTGGTTGTCCTTGAATTTTACCTTGGGGTGCCTTGGGCATCACCAAGCTTAGGCTCTTGCCACTACTTATTCCAAAATCCATCAAATATTTACCCAAAAACTTGAAAACTTCACAACACAAAACTTAAACAGAATATCTCATGAGCTCCGTTAGTATAAGAAAACAAACCACCACTTTAAGGTACTATAATGAACTCATTATTTATTTATATTGGCATTAAACCTACTGTATTCCAACTTCTCTATGGTTCATACCCCCCGATACTAGCCATAGATTCATCAAAATAAGCAAACAACACACGAAAAATAGAATCTGTCAAAAACAGAACAGTCTGTAGTAATCTGGAGGTTTCGGATACTTTTGTAACTCCAAAAATTCCAAAAAATTAGGAAGACCTGAATAATTTGTATATTGATGTACTGCAGTTGGAATTGGCATTTTATCGCTCCCTGTTAAAAATGTAAATTATTCTTGTGAGCGCATACTTTCTGTTTTTTACAGCAAGATCAAATAACAATCACCCAAGAAGATCTTAAAGGCTTTACTTGGCACAAACACTAATAAAAACATAAAAACACAATCATAACAGAGTATAGATGAATTATTTATTACTGAATAGGAACAAAAAACAAAGAACAAAAATAAAATTGGGTTGCCTCCCAACAAGTGCTATCATTTAACGCCCCTAGCTAGGCATTGATAATTTCAATGATGCTCACATGAAAGACAAGAATTGAAGCACAAAGAGAGCATCATGAAACACTGAAAGTGCTAGTGATCGACTAGAGGGGGTGAATAGGCGATTTTTATGAAAGTCTTCAAAACATGGAAGTTTCGAAGACAAACGATAGGAATAAACCTATTACCATGCAGCGGAAGGTAGACTACACTAAGCAAGCCATAGTCAAGTATTCAATTAAGTGGAAGCACAATGACTAATAGCAGCTAGGCAGTATAGATCAGGTAGGAAGATAGTGTGAAGCCAATCAGAACAAGCAGTCACTCAGTGGAGACAAAAGATAATGCAATCATACAATGACTTCACCAGGACCAACAGTAAGTAAAGGGATGGGAAGGATGAAACCAGTGACTCGTTGAAGACAACGATTTGTTGGACCAGTTCCAGTTGCCGTGACAACTGTACGTTTGGTTAGGGAGGCTGAGATTTAACTCAGAAGACCACGTCTTCACCTTATTCCCCTTAAGCTAAGGACACTCAGTCCTCGCCCAATCACTTTGGTAAGTCTTCAAGGTAGACTTCCAAACCTTCACAGACTTTGTTCACCGGCGATCCACAATGACTCTTGGATGCTCAAAACGCGACGCCTAACCAGCTGGAGGATTCACAGTCCTCAAGTGTAATAAGTCTTCAGATCACACAGACAGGAAGACTTAAGTGATGCCTAACACTCTTTGGCTCTGGGTGTTTAGGGCTTTATCCTCGCAAGGAATTCTCTCTCAAAGGCTTCGAGGTGGGTTGCTCTCAAACGACAAAAACCATGCACTAACTCTGAGCAGCCACCCATTTATGGTTGTAGGGGATGGGCTATTTATAGCCACTAGGCAACCCGACCTGATTTGTCCAAAATGACCCTGGGTCACTAAGGAACTGACACGTGTTCCAACGGTCAGATTTCAAACACACACGGCAACTTTACTTGGGCTACAAGCAAAGCTGACTTACCCAGCTCTGGATAAGATTTGCTCTCATTGTCTTCGCTCGAAGACATAGGATTTTGGTTAAGCATCACTTCAGTCATTCTGACTGGTTCTCTTGGACCCCACTTAACAGTACGGTGGTTCCTATGACTCAACAAAGAAGAAAAAGAACGACGAAACAACTAAGTCTTCGCGCTCCATAGTCTTCACACGTTGTCTTCTCTTGTCATAGTCTTCAATGTGAATGTCTTCACATCCCACCTTTGACTTCAATGTCTTCATACATTTTTAGGGGTCATCTCCGGTAGGAAAACCGAATCAACGAGGGACTTCTACCTGTGTTATCCTGCAATTCTCACAAACACATTAGTCCCTCAACCAGGTTTGTCGTCAATACTCCAAAACCAACTAGGGGTGGCACTAGATGCACTTACAATCTCCCCCCTTTTTGGTGATTGATGACAAACTGGTTGAAGTCTTTAACGGGGAATAAAATATGTGAAATTGTAAAGGATAGGGTATTGTCTTCATAAGTTGCAAGGGCTCCCCCTGAAGATGTGCATATAAGTAATTTGCTTTTGGAATGCAAATGCACATGGCAGGTTGTACTTGTGGAGATCCTCTTCAACCTATGATGACAATTCATCATGCAAGATATGATGTAACGAAGATAATGACATGCATAATGAAAAATGGACGTTTGCAAAATGATCTAAGTACGGAATTTATCGTCGCACATGCTGAATTTATCATCGCATCACAGAATAGCAAATAAGTAGCAGACGACCATCGAGTTTAAGTGTTACAACTCAAAGAACCAAATGTATCGAAAACGAGAGTTGTAAGCACTTAGCAAAAGTAGCAAAAAGTAAAGCAACCACCCATACTGACCCGCTTGAAGACTATCAACTCATATGCTTCTCCCCTTTTTGTCAGTGAGGACCAAAAAGGTTTGAAGACATAGAGCGCCTACTCGTTCCCATGCGGTGCAGGCGAGGCAGCAGGGTCGTCGTTGAGATCCGATGGTGCAAAAGAACTTGGTGCAGTGTCGACACGCGCTGAAGTTGGAGGAGGTGAAGTTGCATCATCTTGGTCATCGATGACTCTGGCATTTACGGCTGCAGCTGAGGACGAGTAGTCAGAATCTTCAAGTGAGGGAGTCCAACGCAAGTGAGCATTTCTGGGAGGAGTTGAGTCAAACTTGAACCGTTCGGTGAAGCCATCGTCTTGCAGATCAGCTTCAGCACTGAGTAGGGTCAAACTCTTCCACGACCTCCGACAGGTTTCATGAGTGACAAAGGCATTCTTGGTTGCAAGATTGTGAATGCGGTTGACATCCACCAAAAGGCTTTGCATCTGACGCTTAAGCCAGTCGTGATGTTTGTCCTGTTTTTGATGCAGCGCGACGAGAAGCTCTCGGTCATTTAGGACACGAGATCGTCTTTGAGGCCTTTGTGCAATGGTGCTGCCAGTGGCATCAGTTTGAGCGCAAGGGGCACTTGTGTTTCCAGCAAGGGGATAAACACGAGAAACTTCTGGAACTCCTTCAATGGGCTGGGTGAAGATTTGGTGGTCAACATTGTGAAGATAAATGGGATCCTTAGCAGGCTCTGGGTAAATAGCTTCAACTGACAGATCAACCTCGGGAAAGAATATAAGATGATTGCGTGCAGACGGCTGATAGTTGAAGGCTGAGTGACGCTTGATCAAACGCATGACCCATGGATCATAGAATTTCAACCCAAAGATGTCGGAGCCAGATGCAGCCAACTGCATGATGAAGAAGTCTTGAGCCTTGAAGCTGATGCCATTGAAAATATAGAAGACCAAAGTCTTCATTGCTCCTTCAAGCTTCGCTACAGATGAGTGTACTTTGACATGCCATAGAGTCTTCCTGATGATATGGTAAATGGTGCGAGGCAGGTACTCTAGGTCTTCAACAAAGAACTCAGAGGGGTATTTAGCGTCGTGAGGCAGAGGCTTCATCATGATCAGCATTTGACTCATGTTGGGTTCTGGCTTCTGAAATATGCTTTCCAAGGCATTTTGGTGTTGTTGACAACCTAGTTCATAGTATTCACCAGGAGTGGGCAGGCCTGTGAGCTCAATGATATCAAGAGCTTTAGCTTCATGATGGACATTGCCTGTCATCCACTCAAGGACCCAAGTCTTTGGATCCCTATTGTAGCCTCGAATGTGGAGAGTTGCATAGAACTGGAGCAGAAGCTCTTCATTCCAGTGCTCCTTGTCAGTGACAAACTGCAACAGTCCAGCATCTCTGAAGCAATATAACGCTTCTTCAAGGCAGGGCAGGCTAGCTATAGCTTCAGAGTCTAAGCGCATATGTGGAAATATGCGCCCTTGATTGTATAGAACGTAGGAATAGTAGCTGCGCTGCTGATAGGTCCAGAACCGATCTAGGAAATGCGAGGTCTGGCATAAGGATTCTTGGAGCTGTTGAAGAAGGTATTATGTCCCACGAAGCCATTCACATTGAAGACCCCAGGTGAAGTGGCAGTGCCTGGGAATCATGGAAGTCTTGGCTTTCGTTTTTGGACTTGAGGTCTGTGCTCGACGTGATACTCAAATTGTGGACCAACAGCAGGCGGAGGAGTCAGAATGGGCCATCGGATCATAACAGGCTGACCATGATCAAATGCTAGCTCCATTATGTGAGGTCTTGGAGGGGGAACTGGAGCATTGGCATTGTCGTCATGGGCTTCAGGGGCCACATTTGCTTCAGGTGCATGGACTTCTGGCACCACAGTAGTTTCAGGCACCACATTAGCTTCAGGCACCACATTAGCTTCAGCCATGACCACATCATTGGCTTCAGTGTTGATATTAGTGGTCGCCTCAGGATTGTTCACCTCCACTTCAGGAGCTGGAGGGTCGGTCACGTTCTCCTCGAGAACAACATCTTGGTGTGACGAGGGTGTGGCAACTCTTTCTGCTTCAACTCCTGGTTCTTCTTCATTGGCTTATGCAGCCGGAATATCTTCAGCCATTTTGGCTTCAGATTCAGACACATGCATAGTGGGAGTGACTTGGGGCCTTGGTCCTTTGCAAAGCCTGCGTAATGCTGGCAACTCTTGTGGAGATGGAGTTTGGGCCACAAAGTCATCGTCATCTTGCACTGGTGAGGTAGCTTGCGGTTGGGGAGAGCTTGGGGTGTCTTGTTGTTGTGGGTGATCAGCCCACGATGCATCCTGAGTAGTTGGCGTCAGAGGACGACCAATGCTGATGAGTTCGATGTGCGTGAGCACAGGCGATGATACCAACTGGTTCTCGATCTGAGGAAGGACTTCATCATCTTCAACATTGTCGTGAGGACCAATGTCTTCAGCTGCGGTGGGGTCAACAGCTGGATTGTCTTCAGCTTCAGGAGCCTCTGTGGAAGCAGGCTCATGAACTATCAACTGGCGCTCTCGATGTTCTGACTCAGGAAGAGCCACTGAGATTGGCTCGATATTGAGGGGCTTTGTGGGAGCAGCCCAATCTCTCTTCTTGGTTTTGCGTTTCTTGGTTGGAGGAGCATCATCGGTAGTGCCCTTGGTTTTGCGTTTTTTGGCTTCAACTTTAGCAGCCCTTGTTTTCTTCAGTTCAGAAGCCACTATGGGGACCTTAGGCTTCAAGCCTGTCATACTAGCTGGGAAGACAATTGGATGTACTTCCGGCCTTGGTTCTGCAGGTTCTGCCACAAATGGCTTCTTCTTCTTCTTGGCCGCCATTC
The DNA here is from genome assembly GCF_018294505.1 of Triticum aestivum. NCBI lineage: Eukaryota > Viridiplantae > Streptophyta > Magnoliopsida > Poales > Poaceae > Triticum > Triticum aestivum. The sequence continues at coordinate 76,160,165 of NC_057806.1, read as the reverse complement.
GAGTGTCGGTCCCTAGTCGCCCCAAGGCGTTGCACTTTTCAGCCTCATTGTATCCTTGGACACATTTAGCTGCAAGATCCTTCATGCGCTCACGAGAACCCTTGGCTTCTTCGCGTTTGGTTCGGAAAGCTTCCTTAAGCTCATGCATCATGGTCTGGAAGTTCTGAATGTCTTCAACGTTGAGCTTGGCCATGTGCTTCTTGAACTGAGCCTTTTCATAATCGATCTTATGCTTCAGTTCAACAATCTTCTGAGCTAGAGCCAGCTCAGCAGCAATGGCTCTATGGAAGGCGACGCTCAGGCCAATCGGAAGCTGAAGATCATCAAAGCTGACATTTGGGCTGTCAAACCACTCATCAGTGAATGTGTTGATGATTTCAACATCAAAGAGAGGAAGGTCATTGAAGATTTCTACCTCTTGCTTGCTCTTGATCAACTGCTCAAGAGCATCATCGCCAAGAGTGCCGTCGCTGGACAGATCAATGGCATCATTGCGCAGAATAGCAGCAGTGGTCAGTGGTTGGCTAGTGGGTTGCAAGGGCATCTTCACTTTGGAGGGCTTGGAGATGCGTGACAAATCTTCAGACTGCACGCTATGTTCAGGAGGTGCAGTGGCCAGAGGCTTCGCTCATAAGACTTTTGGTGCTAGGGCAGGCCTTGAAGCTTTAGGCTTCTTTAGCTTCTTTGGCTTCGGTGGTGCAGGTGCTTCGTCAGATTCAGCATCGTCTGCAGGTTGATCCACGACTGCCCCTTGAACCATAATATGAGTGATGAGACCTTCTAGGTTGTAGAAGGGCCCAACCAGATTGGGTTCAGCTTCTCGTGTGCCATCAGCACGTGGCGCAGAGGGGCCTGGGTTGAAGTCTAATCCCGATGACTTGTTGTTTTCCTTGGCAGAGTTCTGTGCAAACTGATAGTTGCGCTTGAAGAGATTGTCTTTGCGACACCATAACAGAAAGGATGGCTCGGCATTAGCAGGCTGAGGTCGACGAAGAATGCAGGGGTAAAAGCCTTGAGCAATAGCTTCGGACTTTGATTTGGGCCGAAGACCTTTGTATATGATATCTCCCCAGGGGCCCTTAATGGCACTCTTCTCAGCATATTCGTCGGTGACGAATCTGTACTTGAACCATTCCTCTTCCCAATGTCTTCGAATCCATTGGATTCGGTTCTTGTGTTCTCCATAGGTCTCTTTGGATGTGACTTGTATAGCTCATAGAGATCTGGTGGCAGGTCCTTAGCAGTGTTTCCACGGCGCTGTCTGCCCCCCTTCCTTGCAGATTTTTCTGATGCCATGAAGTTTAAACTGAAAGGCTTCAAAACTGTCAAAGTCTTCCATCTACTAGTCAGACAAGAACTGGCTCCAAGAGAATTTATATGATGCTGTAAGAATTCTGCAAATGAATGCAGACTATGAGAACCAAGGGATTCTCTCACGGACATGTACCTGTGATAGCATTAAGGTGCGAGGGAAGGGGAAGAGATCATATGCATTCTCAGAAGATTTTGAAAGATAAATCAGTTTAGAAGACATTGACCTCATAGTGCGAAGACATTCACCCATAGATAGAGAGTTGGTTCCAGATTTGTACGAATCCTTGAATAAGTACAAGTGAGGAATCTAACCACTTTGTGAAGCATAAGTGAACATACTAGGCATATTATGAGATGCAGTATGAATGAGATCCAACTTGTGTGAATAGAAACTGCTTGTGGTGGAAAGTGATGAATCTATAGGATCAAAGGGGCCGTAAAAGGAGGTTTTATTTACCACACGAAGAACTGCTAGACGGAGTGGGAGAGGAGCCGAGAAGTTCGATCGTCCATGCCCTAACTTGGCAACGGAGGACACGTACGGCAACGGCGGAGAAGACGATGTCTGCGGCCGGCGTGAAGATGGTGTCGGTGAGGTCGCGGCAGCTAAGCGCTTCGTCACCGGCGTCGTCGAGGGCTAGCGGTGGCGCTAGGGTTTGTGCGAGAGTGGAAGAAGGGATAATGACCGTGGTGAGGCGTGTATTTATAGGGATAGGGATGGCACAGTGTTATTACATAGGTGCCCCTGGCGATTCACATCTGAAGGACACGTGGCTATCATGCAACACATCAGAGGTTGTTGCACGTTCCCACGCACACCTGGATTGTCAGGTGGTCGTTCCCACTTCTCCGGGTTTCAGGTGAAAGGATTTAGCATTGAAAACACACTAAAGTTTGTCTCTGTGTCTTCTACTGACAAGGATGCAGAGAGGACATTTTGATAGTGTCAATAGAATGCATATGATTTGGATAGATAGACTTAGGAAAGAAGCATAGAGGGGTTAGGGTCCGATCACATTCACTTAGTTCGAAAGATTCAGCAAGAAGCCATAGCTATAAGTGAATGCTGTAGAGGACAGAAACCAAATCAGTAAGTTGAAGATAAACAGGAGAACTTTTAATCAGTGAAGACAAACAAAATGCGAAGAATTTGCAAATGTAACGCCATGAGAAAACACTTCAAGGGGAAGAATTTTGGTGGTGGCGTTACCCACCGTATAGGAAAAATTAGACCCAGACACGGCACACAATTATCATGGCGCTCCGAAGTCAAATTCCACATTAGTATATTCACACTCAGAATGAAAGTCTTCTTTGTTTGAAGATATACTTTACTTCGTGTGTTGCACATCTAAGTCATCAACATGCTTAAGTGTTAGGATGTGTGCCTGATCACATGACATTTGAGGATTCCAAGATATTTAGCTCACACCGTAACTTGCAAAACCTCTTCTCATCCAAGGGCTTGGTGAAGATATCTGCCAATTGCTCTTCAGTGTTGATGTGCATGATATCAATATCTTCCTACATAACATGATCTTTGAGAAAGTGATGACGAATTTCAATGTGCTTTGTCTTCGAGTGCTGAACTGGGTTGTTGGCAATCTTGATGGCGCTTTCGTTGTCGCAGTAGAGTGGCACTTGCTTCAGATGAATGCCATAGTTTTTGAGTGTTTGCTTCATCCATAGAAGCTGAGCGCAGCAAGATCCAGCAGCAATGTATTCAGATTCAACGGTGGAGAGAGATACACAGTTCTGCTTCTTTGAAGACCAACATACAAGTGATCGTCCCAGAAAATGGCATGTGCCTGATGTAGACTTGTGATCCACCTTGTCACCAGCATAATCAGCATCCGATAATCCAACTAGATCAAACTTTGAGCCCTTTGGATACCATAATCCTAGTGTTGGGGTGTGAGCCAAATATCTGAGAATTCGCTTCACATCTAAGTGGTGTGATTCCTTTGGTGCCGCTTGGAACCGGGCACATATGCAAACACTAAGCATGATATCTGGCCTAGATGGACATAAATAAAGCAAGGAACCAATCATGGAGTGGTATACCTTTTGATCGAACTCTTTACCATTGTCATCGGGACCTAGATGGTGTTTGGCTGGCATTGCTGTCGTGTAGCCTTTGCAGTCTTGCATTCCAAATTTCTTCAGGTAATCTTTGAGGTATTTTTCTTGACGTATTTGAAGACCAAGGAAGAACTTCAACTCACCCATCATGGACATCTGATATTGCTCTTGCATCATATATCCAAACTCTTCACTGTATTTCTGATTGGTGCAGCCGAAGATAATGTCATCCACATATATTGGGCACACAAACAGTTCACCATCATATGTCTTCCTGAAGTGAGTGGGATCGAGAGAACCAGGTTTGAAGCCTTTGCTCTTCAGGAAGTCTTTGAGTGTGTCATACCAAGCTCGAGGGGCTTGTTTGAGGCCATACAGTGCCTTGTTGAGCTTGTACACCATGTCAGGATGTTTTGGATCTTCAAAGCCAGGCGGTTGTGTAACATACACTTCTTCTTCAATCTTGCCATTGAGAAAAGCGCTCTTCACATCCATCTGATACAGAAGAATGTTATGATGATTTGCATAGGCTAGCAGTATGCGTATGGCTTCAAGCCTAGCCACCGGAGCAAATGTTTCATCGAAGTCAATCCCTTCAACTTGAGTGTATCCTTGAGCAACGAGACGAGCTTTGTTTCTGACAACTTGACCATGCTCATCTTGCTTGTTGCGATATATCCATTTAGTGCCTATTATATTGTCCTTACGAGGATCAGGACGCTTAACCAGTTCCCAAACATTATTCAGCTCAAACTGTTGGAGCTCTTCTTGCATGGCTTGAATCCATTCAGGTTCCATGAAGGCTTCATCAACTTTCTTGGTTTCAGATATTGAGACGAATGCGAAGTGCCCACAGAAGTTAGCTAGCTGTGTTGCCCTTGAACGAGTGAGTGGACCTGGTGCATTGATGCTATCAATTATCCTTCAATTGTACTTCATTTGCAACACGAGGATGAACAGGACCAAGATTTTGCTCTTGCTGATCATTGTCATCGTTAGAAGGATTGTCTTCAGGCTGAGCATTGTCTTCAGGTTGATCAGGTGCAGAGATGATAGTTCCTCTTCAGGCTGAGCTTCAGATGGTATGATTTCTCTAGTTCCCATAAGTTTGATTGATTCACTGGATGGAACTTCATCTAGCACATTTGGCAGGTGCTCTCTTTGCGAGCCGTTAGTCTCATCGAACCGCACATCCACAGTTTCAACCACTTTATAGTGAAAGAGGTTGAAGACTCTGTAGGAGTGCGAATCCTTTCCATATCCAAGCATAAAACCTTCATGTGCTTTCGGTGCAAATTTTGAAGTGTGATGTGGATCCTTGATCCAGCACCTGGCACCAAATACTCTGAAGTAACTGACATTTGGCTTCTTGCCAGTAAGGAGCTCATAGGATGTCTTGTTCAGAAGCTTGTGAAGATAAACACGGTTGATGATATGGCATGCAGTATCAATGGCTTCAGGCCAGAACTTTCTTGGAGTCTTGTATTCATCAAGCATCGTCCGGGCCATCTCAATAAGTGTTCTGTTCTTGCGTTCCACGACGCCATTCTGCTGCGGCGTGTACGGAGCTGAGAATTCATGTGTGATGCCCAAAGTATCAAGATAAGTGTCTAGGCCAGTGTTCTTGAATTCAGTGCCATTGTCACTTCTGATGTGCTTGATCTTGACGCCATAGTTGTTCATGGCTCGATTGGCGAAGCGTCTGAAGACATCCTGCACTTCAGTCTTGTAGAGGATTATATGCACCCAAGTATATCTTGAATAATCATCAACAATGACAAAGCCATAGAGACAAGCAGTAGTAGTAAGAGTTGAGTAATGAGTGGGACCGAAAAGATCCATGTGGAGCAGTTCGAAGGGTTGAGTCGTTGTCATGATTGTCTTCGAGGGATGCTTGGCCCTTGTCATCTTTCCTGCTTCACATGCACCGCATAAGTGATCTTTCTTGAACTTGACGCCGTCGATGCCTATGATATGCTTCTTCTTTGCAAGGGTGTGCAGGTTCCTCATGCCAGCATGCCCTAGCCTCCGATGCCAGAGCCAGCATTCAGAAGCTTTTGCTAGAAGACATACGGCAAGTTGTGCTCCTGCTGAGAAATCTACCATGTACAAATCATCTTTCCGATACCCTTCAAAGACTAGAGACTTGTCAGTTTCCATTAGAACAAGGCAACGATATTTTCCAAACATCACAATCATGTTCCAATCGCAAAGCATTGAGACAGACATTAAGTTGAAACCAAGGGATTCAACAAGCATGACTTTATCCATGTGTTGATCCCTTGAGATTGCAACTCTACCTAGACCCAATACCTTGCTTTTACCAGTGTCACCAAATGTGATGTGACTTTTGTCAGATGGACGTAAGGTTGAGTCCATGAGAAGACTTTGCTTGCCAGCCATGTGATTCGTACACCCACTATCAATAATCCACTCTGAAGCAGCTGGTGTCGTACCCTACAGTGCAGTTAGGGGGATAGGCCTCACGAAGAGAATTATGAAGCATAAACATTTGACGAGAAAGTGGATTATGAAAGCTTAGATCGAGGTTAGGACTGATAGGGCAAGTAGCAAGCGAATCACGAACAAAATACATAATAAGACCATTTGGGCATTTGATCTTGCGCCCTACAAGATGTTTAAGGTCCCCAGCAATAGCTTCAGACGAATTTGATTGTCGGCTGGAGACCTTTCCCTGCAAAAGAGAGTTAAGCTTTCTTAGCCACCCACATCTTCAAGGGTGGCTTCGAAGCAATGAGTCTAAGTGCAGCATCTGAGAATTTTGGCTTTGGAGCCCTAGCAAAAAGTCTTGCAGGTGGACAATAGTACTCATAAGAATAAGCAGAGTAGTTCTTGGTCTTATGAACATGGAGGTTTGATGAAACACGCTCATATTCATTGGCCTGAGTATGGCTTCCCTGCAAAACATTTGCATTAGTGCGACTCAGGTGAGTCCTTTGTCTGTATGAAGCCTTTGAACCATACGAAGCCTGTGGTCTGGGGTTTGTCTTCTTCACTTGTGGTGTCATGATGACATTCACAGGAAGATTCTCTAGCAACCTTTTCGACACCCAGACTTTCTTCATAGGTGGCCCATTCCTGCAGTTAGTACCAATATACCTGGCAAACACTTCACCATTCTGATTCTTGAACAGTTTATAGTTTGCATCAAAGGATTCATCAATAACAATGGGATTAGCACAATTGAAGCCTGACAGGGTGGATGGATCCACTGAGGGTTCCTTTGCAGCAACCCATGTGGTTTTTGGGTACTGCTCAGGTTTCCAGTAAGAGCCATCAACATGCATTTTCCTTTCAAACCCAAGACCCTCTTTTCTAGGGTTTCGGCTCAAGATCTGCCTTTTGAGGACATCACATAGTGTCTGATGCCCTTTGAGACTTTTGTACATCCCTGTTTCAAGCAATGTCTTCAACCTAGCATTTTCATCAGCAATTGCAGTGGTATCCTCAGCAGAGGGGTTAGTTACCACATCAACAGTTGAAGATATTGCAATAGTAGCAGCAGTAGAACATCCAGCAACAGAAGTAGCATTGTCACGCTCAATGCATTTAAGACATGGTGGTTCAAATCCTTCCTGAGCGGGACTGATCTGTTTGGCATGAAGTGACTCGTTTTCATTTTGAAGATCTTCATGAGCCGCTCTCAATTTCTCACGATCTTGCTTCCTTTGAAGATAATCATAGGAAATCTTTTCATGAGTTGTTGAGAGTGTTTCATGACGACTTTCAAGTTCCTCATACTTAACATGAAGATTTTTTATGTCTTCAATTAAGGACCGAGATCGAGTCATTTCAGCGTCTAACAGATCATCGCTTTTGTCTAATAGTTTTGTTGGAAATATGCCCTAGAGGCAATAATAAAATGATTATTATATTTCCTTGTTCATGATAATTGTCTATTATTCATGCTATAATTGTATTGTCCGGAAATCGTAATACATGTGTGAATACATAGACCATAATGTGTCCCTAGTGAACCTCTAGTTAACTAGCTTGTTGATCAACAGATAGTCATGGTTTCCTGGCTATGGACATGGGGATGTCATTGATAACGGGATCACATCATTAGGAGAATGATGTGATGGACAAGACCCAAACCTAAGCATAGCATAAAGATCGTGTAGTTCGTTTGCTGTAGCTTTTCTGGATGTCAAGTATCATTTCCTTAGACCATGAGATTGTGCAACTCCCGGATACCATAGGAGTGCCTTGGGTGTGCCAAACGTCACAACGTAACTGGGTGACTATAAAGGTACATTACAGGTATCTCCGAAAGTGTCTGTTGGGTTGGCACGAATCGAACTAGGATTTGTCACTCCGTATGACGGAGAGGTATCTCTGGGCCCACTCGGTAATGCATCATCATAATGAGCTCAATGTGATCAAGTGGTTGATCACGGGATCATGCATTACGGTACGAGTAAAGTGACTTGCCGGTAACGAGACTGAACAAGGTATTGGGATACCGACGATCGAGTCTCGGGCAAGTAACGTACCGATTGACAAAGGGAATTGAGTACGGGATTGATTAGGTCCTCGACATCGTGGTTCATCCGATGAGATCATCGAGGAGCATGTGGGAGCCAACATGGGTATCCAGATCCCGCTGTTGGTTATTGACCAGAGAGTCGTCTCGGTCATGTCTGCTTGTCTCCCGAACCCGTAGGGTCTACACACTTAAGGTTCGGTGACGCTAGGGTTGTATAGATATGAGTATGCAGTAATCCGAAAGTTGTTCGGAGTCCCGGATGAGATCCTGGACGTCACGAGGAGTTCCGGAATAATCCGGAGGTAAAGAATTATATATGGGAAGTTGTCATACGGTCACCGGAAAGGTTCGGGGGCATATCGGTATTGTACCGGGGCCACCGGAGGGGTTCCGGGGGTCCACCGGGAGGGGCCACCTCTCCCGGAGGGCCTTATGGGCCGTACGAGGAAGGGATCCAGCCCAAAGTGGGCTGGGGCGCCACTCCCCCTAGGGCCCATGCGCCTAGGGTTGGGGGAAACCCTAAGGGGGGCGCCCCCTTGCTTGGGGGGCAAGCCCCCCTCCCCTTGGCCTCCCCCCTAGATCTCATCTAAAGGGGGCCGGCCCCCTTCCCCTTCCCCTATAAATAGAGGGGTGAGGGGAGGGCTGCAAAGGACATCCAAGGCGTAGCCCCTCCCCTCCCCAACACATATCCTCCTCCGTCACGAGCTTGGCGAAGCCCTGCCGGAGTACTACTGCTCCACCACCACCACGCCGCCGTGCTGCTGCTGGAGCCATCTTCCTCAACCTCTCCTTCCCCCTTGCCGGATCAAGAAGGAGGAGACGTCGCGCTGACCGTACGTGTGTTGAACGCGGAGGTGCCGTCCGTTCGGCGCTAGGATCTCCGGTGATTTGGATCACGTCGAGTACGACTTCCTCATCCCCGTTCTTTGAACGCTTCCGGCAGTGATCTACAAAGGTATGTAGATGCAATCCGATCACTCGTTGCTAGATGAACTCATAGATGGATCTTGGTGAAACCGTAGGAAATTTTTTGTTTTCTGCAACGTTCCCCAACAGTGGCATCATGAGCTAGGTCTATGCGTAGTTCTCCTTGCACGAGTAGAACACAATTTGTTGTGGGCGTAGATGTTGTCAACTTTCTTGCCGCTACTAGTCTTATCTTGCTTTAGCGGTATTGTGGGATGAAGCGGCCCGGACCGACCTTACACGTACGCTTACGTGAGACTGGTTCCACCGACTGACATGCACTAGTTGCATAAGGTGGCTAGCGGGTGTCTGTCTCTCCCACTTTAGTTGGAGCGGATTCGATGAAAAGGGTCCTTATGAAGGGTAAATAGAAGTTGACAAATCACGTTGTGGCTATTACGTAGGTAAGAAAATGTTCTTGCTAGAACCCTTTTGCAGCCACGTAAAACTTGCAACAACAATTAGAGGACGTCTAACTTGTTTTTGCAGCAAGTGATTTGTGATGTGATATGGCCAAAGTTGTGATGAATGATGAATGATATATATGTGATGTATGAGATCATGTTCTTGTAATAGGAATCACGACTTGCATGTCGATGAGTATGACAACCGGCAGGAGCCATAGGAGTTGTCTTTATTTTTTGTATGACCTGCGTGTCATTGAGAAACGCCATGTAAATTACTTTACTTTATTGCTAAACGCGTTAGCCATAGTAGTAGAAGTAATAGTTGGCGAGCAACTTCATGGAGACACGATGATGGAGATCATGATGATGGAGATCATGGTGTCATGCCGGTGACAAGATGATCATGGAGCCCCAAGATGGAGATCAAAGGAGCTATGTGATATTGGCCATATCATGTCACTATTATTATTTGATTGCATGTGATGTTTATCATGTTTTTGCATCTTGTTTACTTAGAACGACGGTAGTAAATAAGATGATCCCTCATAATAATTTCAAGAAAGTGTTCCCCCTAACTGTGCGCCGTTGCGACAGTTTGTTGTTTCGAAGCACCACGTGATGATCGGGTGTGATAGATTCCAACGTTCACATACAACGGGTGTAAGACAGATTTACACACGCAATACACTTAGGTTGACTTGACGAGCCTAGCATGTACAGACATGGCCTCGGAACACAGAAGACCGAAAGGTCGAGCATGAGTCGTATAGAAGATACGATCAACATGAAGATGTTCACCGATGTTGACTAGTCCGTCTCACGTGATGATCGGACACGGCCTAGTCAACTCGGATCATGTTATACTTAGATGACTGGAGGGATGTCTATCTAAGTGGGAGTTCATTGAATAATTTGATTAGATGAACTTAATTATCATGAACTTAGTCTAAAATCTTTACAATATGTCTTGTAGATCAAATGGCCAACGTTGTCCTCAACTTCAACGCGTTCCTAGAGAAAACCAAGCTGAAAGACGATGGCAGCAACTATACGGACTGGGTCCGGAACCTGAGGATCATCCTCATAGCTGCCAAGAAAGATTATGTCCTAGAAGCACCGCTAGGTGATGCACCCGTCCCACAGAACCAAGACGTTATGAACGCTTGGCAGACACGTGCTGATGATTACTCCCTCGTTCAGTGCGGCATGCTTTACAGCTTAGAACCGGGGCTCCAAAAGCGTTTTGAGCGACACGGAGCATATGAGATGTTCGAAGAGCTGAAAATGGTTTTCCAAGCTCATGCCCGGGTCGAGAGATATGAAGTCTCCGACAAGTTCTTCAGCTGTAAGATGGAGGAAAATAGTTCTGTCAGTGAGCACATACTCAAATGTCTGGGTTGCATAACCGCTTGACTCAGCTGGGAGTTAATCTCCCGGATGACGCGGTCATTGACAGAATCCTCCAGTCGCTTCCACCAAGCTACAAGAGCTTTGTGATGAACTTCAATATGCAGGGGATGGAAAAGACCATTCCTGAAGTATTTGCAATGCTGAAATCAGCAGAGGTAGAAGTCAAAAAGGACCATCAAGTGTTGATGGTGAATAAAACCACTAAGTTCAAGAAAGGCAAGGGTAAGAAGAACTTCAAGAAGGACGGCAAGGGAGTTGCCGCGCCCGGTAAGCAAGCTGCCGGGAAGAAGCCAAAGAATGGACCCAAGCCCGAGACTGAGTGTTTTTATTGCAAGGGAAGTGGTCACTGGAAGCGGAACTGCCCCAAATACTTAGCGGACAAGAAGGCCGGCAAAACGAAAGGTATATGTGATATACATGTAATTGATGTGTACCTTACCAATACTCGTAGTAGCTCCTGGGTATTTGATACCGGTGCAGTTGCTCACATTTGTAACTCAAAGCAGGAGCTGCGGAATAAGCGGAGATTGGCGAAGGACGAGGTGACGATGCGCGTCGGGAATGGTTCCAAGGTCGATGTGATCGCCGTCGGCACGCTACCTCTACATTTACCTACGGGATTAGTTTTGAACCTCAATAATTGTTATTTAGTGCCAGTTTGAGCATGAACATTGTATCAGGATCTCGTTTAATACGAGATGGCTACTCATTTAAATCCGAGAATAATGGTTGTTCTATTTATATGAGAGATATGTTTTATGGTCATGCTCCTATGGTGAATGGTTTATTCTTAATGAATCTCGAGCGTAATGCTACACATATTCATAGTGTGAATGCCAAAAGATGTAAGGTTGATAATGATAGTCCCACATACTTGTGGCACTGCCGCCTTGGTCACATAGGTGTCAAACGCATGAAGAAGCTCCATACAGATGGACTTTTAGAGTCTCTTGATTACGAATCATTTGACACGTGCGAACCATGCCTCATGGGTAAGATGACCAAGACTCCGTTCTCAGGAACAATGGAGCGAGCAACCAACCTATTGGAAATCATACATACTGATGTGTGCGGTCCAATGAGTGTTGAGGCTCGTGGTGGCTATCGTTATGTTCTCACCCTCACTGATGACTTGAGTAGATATGGGTATATCTACTTAATGAAACACAAGTCTGAAACCTTTGAAAAGTTCAAGGAATTTCAGAGTGAGGTTGAGAATCAACGTGACAGGAAAATCAAGTTTTTGCGATCAGATCGTGGAGGAGAATACTTGAGTCACGAATTTGGTACACACTTAAGAAAATGTGGAATAGTTTCACAACTCACGCCGCCTGGAACACCTCAGCGTAATGGTGTGTCCGAACGTCGTAATCGCACTCTATTAGATATGGTGCGATCTATGATGTCTCTTACCGATTTACCGCTATCATTTTGGGGCTATGCTTTAGAGACTGCCGCATTCACTTTAAATAGGGCTCCGTCGAAATCCGTTGAGACGACACCGTATGAATTATGGTTTGGGAAGAAGCCTAAGCTGTCGTTTCTAAAAGTTTGGGGATGCGATGCTTATGTCAAGAAACTTCAACCTGAAAAGCTCGAACCCAAGTCGGAAAAATGCGTCTTCATAGGATACCCTAAAGAAACTATTGGGTATACCTTCTACCTCAGATCCGAAGGCAAGATCTTTGTTGCCAAGAATGGATCCTTTCTAGAGAAGGAGTTTCTCTCGAAAGAAGTAAGTGGGAGGAAAGTAGAACTTGATGAAGTATTGCCTCTTGAACCGGAAAGTGGCGCAACTCAGGAAAATGTTCCTGTGGTGCCTGCACCAATTAGAGAGGAAGTTAATGATGATGATCAAGATACTTCTGATCAAGCTCCTACTGAACTTCGAAGGTCCACAAGGACACGTTCCGCACCAGAGTGGTACGGCAACCCTGTCTTGGAAATCATGTTGTTAGACAACGGTGAACCTTCGAACTATGAAGAAGCGATGGCGGGCCCGGATTCCGACAAATGGCTGGAAGCCATGAAATCCGAGATAGGATCCATGTATGAAAACGAAGTATGGACTTTGACTGACTTGCCCGTTGATCGGCGAGCCATAGAAAATAAATGGATCTTTAAGAAGAAGACAGACGCGGATGGTAATGTGACCATCTATAAAGCACGGCTTGTCGCTAAGGGTTATCGACAAGTTCAAGGGGTTGACTACGATGAGACTTTCTCACCCGTAGCGAAGCTGAAGTCCGTCCGAATCATGTTAGCAATTGCCGCATTCTATGATTATGAGATATGGCAAATGGACGTCAAAACGGCATTCCTTAATGGTTTCCTTAAGGAAGAATTGTATATGATGCAGCCGGAAGGTTTTGTCGATCCTAAGAATGCTGACAAGGTGTGCAAGCTCCAACGCTCGATTTATGGGCTGGTGCAAGCATCTCGGAGTTGGAACATTCGCTTTGATGAGATGATCAAAGCGTTTGGGTTTATGCAGACTTATGGAGAAGCCTGCATTTACAAGAAAGTGAGTGGGAGCTCTGTAGCATTTCTCATATTGTATGTGGATGACATACTGTTGATGGGAAATGATATAGAATTCTTGGAAAGCATAAAGGCCTATTTGAACAAGTGTTTTTCAATGAAGGACCTTGGAGAAGCTGCTTATATATTAGGCATCAAGATCTATAGAGATAGATCGAGACGCCTCATTGGTCTTTCACAGAGTACGTACCTTGACAAGATATTGAAGAAGTTCAAAATGGATCAGTCAAAGAAGGGGTTCTTGCCTGTATTGCAAGGTACGAGATTGAGCTTGGCTCAATGCCCGACCACGGCAGAAGATAGAGAAAAGATGAGTGTCGTCCCCTATGCCTCGGCCATAGGGTCTATCATGTATGCTATGCTGTGTACCAGACCTGATGTAAACCTTGCCGTGAGTTTGGTAGGAAGGTACCAAAGTAATCCCGGCATGGAACACTGGACAGCGGTCAAAAATATCCTGAAGTACCTGAAAAGGACTAAGGAAATGTTTCTCGTTTATGGAGGTGACGAAGAGCTTGTCGTAAAGGGTTACGTCGATGCTAGCTTCGACACAGATCTGGATGACTCTAAGTCACAAACCGGATACGTGTATATTTTGAATGGTGGGGCAGTAAGCTGGTGCAGTTGCAAGCAAAGCGTTGTGGCGGGATCTACATGTGAAGCGGAGTACATGGCAGCCTCGGAGGCAGCACACGAAGCAGTCTGGGTGAAGGAGTTCATTACCGACCTAGGAGTCATACCCAATGCGTCGGGCCCGATGACTCTCTTCTGTGACAACACTGGAGCTATTGCCCTTGCCAAGGAGCCCAGGTTTCACAGGAAGACCAGGCATATCAAGCGTCGCTTCAACTCCATTCGTGAAAGTGTTCAAAATGGAGACATAGAGATTTGTAAAGTACATACGGACCTGAATGTAGCAGATCCGTTGACTAAACCTCTCCCTAGAGCAAAACATGATCAACACCAGAATTCCATGGGTGTTCGATTCATCACAATGTAACTAGATGATTGACTCTAGTGCAAGTGGGAGACTGTTGGAAATATGCCCTAGAGGCAATAATAAAATGATTATTATATTTCCTTGTTCATGATAATTGTCTATTATTCATGCTATAATTGTATTGTCCGGAAATCGTAATACATGTGTGAATACATAGACCATAATGTGTCCCTAGTGAGCCTCTAGTTGACTAGCTCGTTGATCAACAGATAGTCATGGTTTCCTGGCTATGGACATGGGGATGTCATTGATAACGGGATCACATCATTAGGAGAATGATGTGATGGACAAGACCCAAACCTAAGCATAGCACAAAGATCGTGTAGTTCGTTTGCTGTAGCTTTTCTGGATGTCAAGTATCATTTCCTTAGACCATGAGATTGTGCAACTCCCGGATACCGTAGGAGTGCCTTGGGTGTGCCAAACGTCACAACGTAACTGGGTGACTATAAAGGTACATTACAGGTATCTCCGAAAGTGTCTGTTGGGTTGGCACGAATCGAGACTGGGATTTGTCACTCCGTATGACGGAGAGGTATCTCTGGGCCCACTCGGTAATGCATCATCATAATGAGCTCAATGTGATCAAGTGGTTGATCACGGGATCATGCATTACGGTACGAGTAAAGTGACTTGCCGGTAACGAGACTGAACAAGGTATTGGGATACCGACGATCGAGTCTCGGGCAAGTAACGTACCGATTGACAAAGGGAATTGAGTACGGGATTGATTAGGTCCTCGACATCGTGGTTCATCCGATGAGATCATCGAGGAGCATGTGGGAGCCAACATGGGTATCCAGATCCCGCTGTTGGTTATTGACCAGAGAGTCGTCTCGGTCATGTCTGCTTGTCTCCCGAACCCGTAGGGTCTACACACTTAAGGTTCGGTGACGCTAGGGTTGTATAGATATGAGTATGCAGTAATCCGAAAGTTGTTCGGAGTCCCGGATGAGATCCTGGACGTCACGAGGAGTTCCGGAATAATCCGGAGGTAAAGAATTATATATGGGAAGTTGTCATACGGTCACCGGAAAGGTTCGGGGGCATATCGGTATTGTACCGGGGCCACCGGAGGGGTTCCGGGGGTCCACCGGGAGGGGCCACCTCTCCCGGAGGGCCTTATGGGCTGTATGAGGAAGGGATCCAGCCCAAAGTGGGCTGGGGCGCCACTCCCCTAGGGCCCATGCGCCTAGGGTTGGGGGAAACCCTAAGGGGGGCGCCCCCTTGCTTGGGGGGCAAGCCCCCCTCCCCTTGGCCACCCCCCTAGATCTCATCTAGAGGGGGCCGGCCCCCTTTCCCCTTCCCCTATAAATAGAGGGGTGAGGGGAGGGCTGCAAAGGACATCCAAGGCGCAGCCCCTCCCCTCCCCAACACATCTCCTCCTCCGTCACGAGCTTGGCGAAGCCCTGCCGGAGTACTGCTGCTCCACCACCACCACGCCGTCGTGCTGCTGCTGGAGCCATCTTCCTCAACCTCTCCTTCCCCCTTGCTGGATCAAGAAGGAGGAGACGTCACGCTGACCGTACGTGTGTTGAACGCGGAGGTGCCGTCCGTTCGACGCTAGGATCTCCGGTGATTTGGATCACGTCGAGTACGACTTCCTCATCCCCGTTCTTTGAACGCTTCTGTGCATGATCTACAAAGGTATGTAGATGCAATCCGATCACTCGTTGCTAGATGAACTCATAGATGGATCTTGGTGAAACCGTAGGAAATTTTTTTGTTTTCTGCAACGTTCCCCAACAGTGGCATCATGAGCTAGGTCTATGCGTAGTTCTCCTTGCACGAGTAGAACACAATTTGTTGTGGGCGTAGATGTTGTCAACTTTCTTGCCGCTACTAGTCTTATTTGCTTCAGCGGTATTGTGGGATGAAGCGGCCCGGACCGACCTTACACGTACGCTTACGTGAGACTGGTTCCACCGACTGACATGCACTAGTTGCATAAGGTGGCTAGCGGGTGTCTGTCTCTCCCACTTTAGTTGGAGCGGATTCGATGAAAAGGGTCCTTATGAAGGGTAAATAGAAGTTGACAAATCACGTTGTGGCTATTACGTAGGTAAGAAAACGTTCTTGCTAGAACCCTTTGCAGCCACGTAAAACTTGCAACAACAATTAGAGGACGTCTAACTTGTTTTTGCAGCAAGTGATTTGTGATGTGATATGGCCAAAGTTGTGATGAATGATGAATGATATATGTGATGTATGAGATCATGTTCTTGTAATAGGAATCACGACTTGCATGTCGATGAGTATGACAACCGGCAGGAGCCATAGGAGTTGTCTTTATTTTTTGTATGACCTGCGTGTCATTGAGAAACGCCATGTAAATTACTTTACTTTATTGCTAAACGCGTTAGCCATAGTAGTAGAAGTAATAGTTGGCGAGCAACTTCATGGAGACACGATGATGGAGATCATGATGATGGAGATCATGGTGTCATGCCGGTGACAAGATGATCATGGAGCCCCAAGATGGAGATCAAAGGAGCTATGTGATATTGGCCATATCATGTCACTATTATTTGATTGCATGTGATGTTTATCATGTTTTTGCATCTTGTTTACTTAGAACGACGGTAGTAAATAAGATGATCCCTCATAATAATTTCAAGAAAGTGTTCCCCCTAACTGTGCGCCGTTGCGACAGTTCGTTGTTTCGAAGCACCACGTGATGATCGGGTGTGATAGATTCCAACGTTCACATACAACGGGTGTAAGACAGATTTACACACGCAATACACTTAGGTTGACTTGACGAGCCTAGCATGTACAGACATGGCCTCGGAACACAGAAGACCGAAAGGTCGAGCATGAGTCGTATAGAAGATACGATCAACATGAAGATGTTCACCGATGTTGACTAGTCCGTCTCACGTGATGATCGGACACGGCCTAGTCAACTCGGATCATGTTATACTTAGATGACTGGAGGGATGTCTATCTAAGTGGGAGTTCATTGAATAATTTGATTAGATGAACTTAATTATCATGAACTTAGTCTAAAATCTTTACAATATGTCTTGTAGATCAAATGGCCAACGTTGTCCTCAACTTCAACGCGTTCCTAGAGAAAACCAAGCTGAAAGACGATGGCAGCAACTATACGGACTGGGTCCGGAACCTGAGGATCATCCTCATAGCTGCCAAGAAAGATTATGTCCTAGAAGCACCGCTAGGTGACGCACCCGTCCCACAGAACCAAGACGTTATGAACGCTTGGCAGACACGTGCTGATGATTACTCCCTCGTTCAGTGCGGCATGCTTTACAGCTTAGAACCGGGGCTCCAAAAGCGTTTTGAGCGACACGGAGCATATGAGATGTTCGAAGAGCTGAAAATGGTTTTCCAAGCTCATGCCCGGGTCGAGAGATATGAAGTCTCCGACAAGTTCTTCAGCTGTAAGATGGAGGAAAATAGTTCTGTCAGTGAGCACATACTCAAAATGTCTGGGTTGCATAACCGCTTGACTCAGCTGGGAGTTAATCTCCCGGATGACGCGGTCATTGACAGAATCCTTCAGTCGCTTCCACCAAGCTACAAGAGCTTTGTGATGAACTTCAATATGCAGGGGATGGAAAAGACCATTCCTGAAGTATTTGCAATGCTGAAATCAGCAGAGGTAGAAGTCAAAAAGGAACATCAAGTGTTGATGGTGAATAAAACCACTAAGTTCAAGAAAGGCAAGGGTAAGAAGAACTTCAAGAAGGACGGCAAGGGAGTTGCCGCGCCCGGTAAGCAAGCTGCCGGGAAGAAGCCAAAGAATGGACCCAAGCCCGAGACTGAGTGCTTTTATTGCAAGGGAAGTGGTCACTGGAAGCGGAACTGCCCCAAATACTTAGCGGACAAGAAGGCCGGCAACACGAAAGGTATATGTGATATACATGTAATTGATGTGTACCTTACCAGTACTCGTAGTAGCTCCTGGGTATTTGATACCGGTGCAGTTGCTCACATTTGTAACTCAAAGCAGGAGCTGCGGAATAAGCGGAGACTGGCGAAGGACGAGGTGACGATGCGCGTCGGGAATGGTTCCAAGGTCGATGTGATCGCCGTCGGCACGCTACCTCTACATTTACCTACGGGATTAGTTTTAAACCTCAATAATTGTTATTTAGTGCCAGCTTTGAGCATGAACATTGTATCAGGATCTCGTTTAATACGAGATGGCTACTCATTTAAATCCGAGAATAATGGTTGTTCTATTTATATGAGAGATATGTTTTATGGTCATGCTCCGATGGTGAATGGTTTATTCTTAATGAATCTCGAGCGTAATGCTACACATATTCATAGTGTGAATACCAAAAGATGTAAGGTTGATAATGATAGTCCCACATACTTGTGGCACTGCCGCCTTGGTCACATAGGTGTCAAACGCATGAAGAAGCTCCATGCAGATGGACTTTTAGAGTCTCTTGATTACGAATCATTTGACACGTGCGAACCATGCCTCATGGGTAAGATGACCAAGACTCCGTTCTCAGGAACAATGGAGCGAGCAACCAACTTATTGGAAATCATACATACTGATGTGTGCGGTCCAATGAGTGTTGAGGCTCGCGGTGGCTATCGTTATGTTCTCACCCTCACTGATGACTTGAGTAGATATGGGTATGTCTACTTAATGAAACACAAGTCTGAGACCTTTGAAAAGTTCAAGGAATTTCAGAGTGAGGTTGAGAATCAACGTGACAGGAAAATCAAGTTCTTGCGATCAGATCGTGGGGGAGAATACTTGAGTCACGAATTTGGCACACACTTAAGAAAATGTGGAATAGTTTCACAACTCACGCCGCCTGGAACACCTCAGCGTAATGGTGTGTCCGAACGTCGTAATCGCACTCTATTAGATATGGTGCGATCTATGATGTCTCTTACCGATTTACCGCTATCATTTTGGGGCTATGCTTTAGAGACTGCCGCATTCACTTTAAATAGGGCTCCGTCGAAATCCGTTGAGACGACACCGTATGAATTATGGTTTGGGAAGAAACCTAAGCTGTCGTTTCTAAAAGTTTGGGGATGCGATGCTTATGTCAAGAAACTTCAACCTGAAAAGCTCGAACCCAAGTCGGAAAAATGCGTCTTCATAGGATACCCTAAAGAAACTGTTGGGTATACCTTCTACCTCAGATCCGAAGGCAAGATCTTTGTTGCCAAGAATGGGTCCTTTCTAGAGAAGGAGTTTCTCTCGAAAGAAATAAGTGGGAGGAAGGTAGAACTTGATGAAGTATTACCTCTTGAACCGGTAAGTGGCGCAGCTCAAGAAAATGTTCCTGAGGTGCCTGCACCGACTAGAGAGGAAGTTGATGATGATGATCATGAAACTTCAGATCAAGTTGCTACTGAACTTCGTAGGTCCACAAGGACACGTTCCGCACCAGAGTGGTACGGCAACCCTGTCTTGGAAATCATGTTGTTAGACAACGGTGAACCTTCGAACTATGAAGAAGCGATGGCGGGCCCGGATTCCGACAAATGGCTGGAAGCCATGAAATCCGAGATAGGATCCATGTATGAAAACGAAGTATGGACTTTGACTGACTTGCCCGTTGATCGGCGAGCCATAGAAAATAAATGGATCTTTAAGAAGAAGACAGACGCGGATGGTAATGTGACCATCTATAAAGCACGGCTTGTCGCTAAGGGTTATCGACAAGTTCAAGGGGTTGACTACGATGAGACTTTCTCACCCGTAGCGAAGCTGAAGTCCGTCCGAATCATGTTAGCAATTGCCGCATTCTATGATTATGAAATATGGCAAATGGACGTCAAAACGGCATTCCTTAATGGTTTCCTTAAGGAAGAATTGTATATGATGCAACCGGAAGGTTTTGTCGATCCTAAGAATGCTGACAAGGTGTGCAAGCTCCAACGCTCGATTTATGGGCTGGTGCAAGCATCTCGGAGTTGGAACATTCGCTTTGATGAGATGATCAAAGCGTTTGGGTTTATGCAGACTTATGGAGAAGCCTGCATTTACAAGAAAGTGAGTGGGAGCTCTGTAGCATTTCTCATATTGTATGTGGATGACATACTGTTGATGGGAAATGATATAGAATTCTTGGAAAGCATAAAGGCCTATTTGAACAAGTGTTTTTCAATGAAGGACCTTGGAGAAGCTGCTTATATATTAGGCATCAAGATCTATAGAGATAGATCGAGACGCCTCATTGGTCTTTCACAGAGTACGTACCTTGACAAGATATTGAAGAAGTTCAAAATGGATCAGTCAAAGAAGGGGTTCTTGCCTGTATTGCAAGGTACGAGATTGAGCTTAGCTCAATGCCCGACCACGGCAGAAGATAGAGAAAAGATGAGTGTCGTCCCCTATGCCTCGGCCATAGGGTCTATCATGTATGCTATGTTGTGTACCAGACCTGATGTAAACCTTGCCGTGAGTTTGGTAGGAAGGTACCAAAGTAATCCCGGCATGGAACACTGGACAGCGGTCAAAAATATCCTGAAGTACCTGAAAAGGACTAAGGAAATGTTTCTCGTTTATGGAGGTGACGAAGAGCTTGTCGTAAAGGGTTACGTCGATGCTAGCTTCGACACAGATCTGGATGACTCTAAGTCACAAACCGGATACGTGTATATTTTGAATGGTGGGGCAGTAAGCTGGTGCAGTTGCAAGCAAAGCGTTGTGGCGGGATCTACATGTGAAGCGGAGTACATGGCAGCCTCGGAGGCAGCACACGAAGCAGTCTGGGTGAAGGAGTTCATTACCGACCTAGGAGTCATACCCAATGCGTCGGGCCCGATGACTCTCTTCTGTGACAACACTGGAGCAATTGCCCTTGCCAAGGAGCCCAGGTTTCACAGGAAGACCAGGCATATCAAGCGTCGCTTCAACTCCATTCATGAAAGTGTTCAAAATGGAGACATAGAGATTTGTAAAGTACATACGGACCTGAATGTAGCAGATCCGTTGACTAAACCTCTCCTTAGAGCAAAACATGATCAACACCAGAATTCCATGGGTGTTCGATTCATCACAATGTAACTAGATGATTGACTCTAGTGCAAGTGGGAGACTGTTGGAAATATGCCCTAGAGGCAATAATAAAATGATTATTATATTTCCTTGTTCATGATAATTGTCTATTATTCATGCTATAATTGTATTGTCCGGAAATCGTAATACATGTGTGAATACATAGACCATAATGTGTCCCTAGTGAGCCTCTAGTTGACTAGCTCGTTGATCAACAGATAGTCATGGTTTCCTGGCTATGGACATGGGGATGTCATTGATAACGGGATCACATCATTAGGAGAATGATGTGATGGACAAGACCCAAACCTAAGCATAGCACAAAGATCGTGTAGTTCGTTTGCTGTAGCTTTTCTGGATGTCAAGTATCATTTCCTTAGACCATGAGATTGTGCAACTCCCGGATACCGTAGGAGTGCCTTGGGTGTGCCAAACGTCACAACGTAACTGGGTGACTATAAAGGTACATTACAGGTATCTCCGAAAGTGTCTGTTGGGTTGGCACGAATCGAGACTGGGATTTGTCACTCCGTATGACGGAGAGGTATCTCTGGGCCCACTCGGTAATGCATCATCATAATGAGCTCAATGTGATCAAGTGGTTGATCACGGGATCATGCATTACGGTACGAGTAAAGTGACTTGCCGGTAACGAGACTGAACAAGGTATTGGGATACCGACGATCGAGTCTCGGGCAAGTAACGTACCGATTGACAAAGGGAATTGAGTACGGGATTGATTAGGTCCTCGACATCGTGGTTCATCCGATGAGATCATCGAGGAGCATGTGGGAGCCAACATGGGTATCCAGATCCCGCTGTTGGTTATTGACCAGAGAGTCGTCTCGGTCATGTCTGCTTGTCTCCCGAACCCGTAGGGTCTACACACTTAAGGTTCGGTGACGCTAGGGTTGTATAGATATGAGTATGCAGTAATCCGAAAGTTGTTTGGAGTCCCGGATGAGATCCTCGATGTCACGAGGAGTTCCGGAATAATCCGGAGGTAAAGAATTATATATGGGAAGTTGTCATACGGTCACCGGAAAGGTTCGGGGGCATATCGGTATTGTACCAGGGCCACCGGAGGGGTTCCGGGGGTCCACCGGGAGGGGCCACCTCTCCCGGAGGGCCTTATGGGCTGTATGAGGAAGGGATCCATCCCAAAGTGGGCTGGGGCGCCACTCCCCCTAGGGCCCATGCGCCTAGGGTTGGGGGAAACCCTAAGGCGGGGCGCCCCCTTGCTTGGGGGGCAAGCCCCCCTCCCCTTGGCCGCCGCCCCCCTCTAGATCTCATCTAGAGGGGGCCGCCCCCCTTTCCCCTTCCCCTATAAATAGAGGGGTGAGGGGAGGGCTGCAAAGGACATCCAAGGCGCAGCCCCTCCCCTCCCCAACACATCTCCTGCTCCGTCACGAGCTTGGCGAAGCCCTGCCGGAGTACTGCTGCTCCACCACCACCACGCCGTCGTGCTGCTGCTGGAGCCATCTTCCTCAACCTCTCCTTCCCCCTTGCTAGATCAAGAAGGAGGAGATGTCACGCTGACCATACGTGTGTTGAACGCGGAGGTGCCATCCGTTCGGCGCTAGGATCTCCGGTGATTTGGATCACGTCGAGTACGACTTCCTCATCCCCGTTCTTTTAACGTTTCCGTGCGTGATCTACAAAGGTATGTAGATGCAATCCGATCACTCATTGCTAGATGAACTCATAGATGGATCTTGGTGAAACCGTAGGAAAATTTTTGTTTTCTGCAACGTTCCCCAACAAGTTTTTGAATATGTTCCATAGCTTTCTGTTGTTCAGTTGCAATTTTAACAAGTGTTTTGTAGCTGGGTTTGGAACCACAATCAGAATCATCTTCACTGGATGTTTGATAGTGAGTAGTGTGTGTGTTTACCTTGGCACCGCATGCCATGAAGCAGTAGGTGGGAGTGGAGTGGTCCTTGTCATTTGCATCGGTGTCGGTGATGAAGTCATTGTCTTCAGTGTTGAAGATGGACTTGGCAATGTATGTTGTAGCCAGACTCGCAACGCCAGAATCGGACTCCTCCTCAGAATCCACCTCTGCCTCCTCAGAAGCGGACTCCTCCTCTGAATCCATTTCCTTGCCAACAAATGCATGAGCCTTGCCAGATGAGCTCCTCTTGTGTGATGAAGACTTTGAGGAAGACTTGGAAGAAGACTTTGAGTATTTCTTCTTCTTCTTGTCGTCAGAATCATACTCCTTGCTCTTATTTTTTTTCTTGTTTTCATTGTCCCACTGTGGACACTCAGAGATGTAGTGGCCAGGTTTCTTGCACTTGTGGCATGTTCTCTTCTTGTAGTCATGAGCAGAAGCTTCATTATTCCTTGAGCTTGATCGTGAAGACTTTCTGAAGCCTTTCCTCTTGGTGAATTTTTGGAACTTCTTCACAAGCATAGCAAGCTCCTTTCCAATGTCTTCAGGATCATCATAACTACTCTCAGATTCTTCTTCAGATGAGGAGACAACTTTTGTGTTCAAGGCACGAGTTCGCCCATAGTTGGGACCGTAGATGTCTCTTTTCTTAGAAAGTTGAAACTCATGTGTGTTGAGCCTGTCAAGTATGTCAGACAGATCGAGTGTCTTGAAGTCAGGACGTTCTTGAATCATCAGGGCTAGGGTGTCAAACGAGCTGTCAAGTGATCTCAGGAGTGTCTTGACAACTTCATGCTTGGTGATCTCAGTAGCACCGAGGGCTTGAAGCTCATTTGTGATGTCAGTGAGTCGATCAAACGTGAGCTGGACATTCTCATTTTCATTTCGCTTGAAGCAGATGAAGAGGTTGCGAAGGACACTGATTCTCTGATCTCTCTAGGTTGAGATGCCTTCGTTGACCTTGGAGAGCCAGTCCCAGACTAGCTTAGATGTTTCCAAAGCACTCACACGGCCATACTGTCCTTTGGTCAGATAACCACAGATGATGTTCTTGGCATGGAGTCCAGTTGAATGAACTTCTTGACATCAGCAGCGATGACACCTTCACCAGCCTTGGGAATGCCATTCTTGACGACATACCATAGGTCGACATCAATGGCTTCAAGATGCATGCACATCTTATTCTTCTAATAGGGATATTCAGTTCCATCGAAGACTGGGCACGCAGCGGAGACTTTGATTATCCCTGTAGCCGACATAGCTAAAACTCCAGGTGGTGAAACCGAATCACACAGAACAAGGGAGTACCTTGCTCTAATACCAATTGAAAGTGCTAGTGATCGACTAGAGGGGGTGGGGTGAATAGGCGATTTTTATGAAAGTCTTCAAAACATGGAAGTTTCGAAGACAAATGATAGGAATAAACCTATTACCATGCAGCGGAAGGTATACTACACTAAGCAAGCCATAGTCAAGTATTCAATGAAGTGGAAGCACAATGACTAATAGCAGCTAGGCGGTATAGATCAGGTAGGAAGATAGTGTGAAGCCAATCAGAACAAGCAGTCACTCAGTAAAGACAAAAGATAATGCAATTATACAATGACTTCACCAGGACCAACAGTAAGTAAAGGGATGGGAAGGATGAAACCATTGACTCGTTGAAGACAATGATTTGTTGGACCAGTTCCAGTTGCTGTGACAACTATACGTTTGGTTAGGGAGGCTGAGATTCAACTCAGAAGACCACGTCTTCACCTTATTCCCCTTGAGCTAAGGACACCCAGTCCTTGCCCAATCACTCTGGTAAGTCTTCAAGGTAGACTTCCAAACCTTCACAGACTTCGTTCACCGGCGATCCACAATGACTCTTGGATGCTCAGGACGCGACGCCTAACCGGCTGGAGGATTCACAGTCCTCAAGTGTAATAAGTCTTCAGATCACACAGACAGGAAGACTTAAGTGATGCCTAACACTCTTTGGCTTTGGGTGTTTAGGGCTTTATCCTCGCAAGGAATTCTCTCTCAAAGGCTTCGAGGTGGGTTGCTCTCATGTAACATCCCAAAATTCTAAATTTTGGAATGTTATAATAAATAGATAGATTTGATTGATTGTTTGATTGATTGACTGAAAGTGAGTGAATTCGAAACTCTTTGAAAATTAAATGAGAGGGAATAAAAGGACTTTCCCAAACTTTCATATTTGCTTTCTGATCTCCATGAATTCAAATTCTTTTCAAACACAAAGCCCCGGAGAGAAGATGACATGACTTCTTCCATTTACTTAAATGACAAGGGGTGTTGAAAATATTTGCATTTCATTTGAAAATATTTTTGATTCCGGAACTTTGTGCAACTCAATGATTTTCATGAGAGAAGATAAAATGACTTCTTCAAATTATATGAAATAGGAGTTGGGAGTTTCAAAGAATTAAATTCAAAGTTCTTTTGAATTTATTTTCAATTTGGAGTTATTTGAGTTTTATTCAAATTATTTTTCTCCAAAAACAAAATATATGACAATTAGGGTAACATGATTCCCTACAATAGAAACTTGGAGAAAAATTAATTTGAAATCATTTTGGTATTTTCAAAATGATTTTTGTTGGATTCTATTAGACCAGTAGCACTCTTTGAATTATTAGAATTTGTGTTTATTCTATTTAATGCTAGAAAAATGTTCATGTCGTACAAAATCTTCTTCTGAAAATTTTGATATATTATATGCCTATATTATATTTTCAGTTATTTTGTTTTTATTATTTTAGTTCTCTAAAAAAGGTTTTTTTTAAAAAAAATCCCTTCGCCGACTGGGCCGGCCGAGAGCCCAGCCGTTTTCGTCGCGCCAGCCCAGCCGCGCCTTCGCCACCGACCCTGGGCGCAGTCCTGCGCCCGTACGCCGCCGTGGCCGACCCGGCCACCTCCCGCCGCCTTGCCCCTCCCGCACGCCACCGCGTCGCCCCCCTCCCTCCATAAATAGCGCGCCCCGCCGCCTCTCTCTCTCTCCTCGCCGCCCCGCTTCTCGCCGCCGCCTTGAGCCGCATCGCGCCGCCTCCGCTGCCAACCACCGACGCCGGAGCCGCCCGCGCCGCCGCTCGCCGCTGCCCGCGGCGCCCTCCGCCGCATCAGCCGCTCGCCGCCTCCCCTCGCCGCTCCCTGCGCCTCGCCCTGCCTCACCGGAGAGCCGCCGTCGCTGAACTGCCGGTCCGAACAGCCGTTGCAGTTTTTTTCACGAAACGGTAAAACTCCGAACCCGGTCCGATCCGGTTTTCCTTTTAAGTTTGGTTTTTCTTAAAAACAAAACCTAGACCAGATCTGTTTTTTTTCTTTCTAGGTTTTATTAAATAGCGAACATTCGTTCGTTTAGATCGATAGCGAACGCTTTTCATCCCTTAAGCGTTCTGTAGCGAACGTTCATTCGGTAGCGTTTCTCTTTTTCTTTTTATTTTTAGATTTTCCGCCAGGGACCCGTTTGTGAATATTTTATTTACAGAATAGTCCATGTACTTCAAACAAGCACAACTTTTTACTCGTTAGTCCAAATTCAACGAAACCAACGCCACGTATTCGTTACGATCCCCTCTATCCATTAATCCAACTCAAACGTGTTTTTGAAAAGTTTAAAATTTGAATTAGATCAGATTTGAATTCAAACTTCGTTTGATCA
This sequence comes from Triticum aestivum, assembly GCF_018294505.1. Lineage (NCBI taxonomy): Eukaryota > Viridiplantae > Streptophyta > Magnoliopsida > Poales > Poaceae > Triticum > Triticum aestivum. The sequence goes on along the minus strand of NC_057806.1, from coordinate 76,133,371 downwards.
TAACTTGAGTTTCGTAGCTCCGTTTGAGTTGATTCTTTTTGCAAATTGAAGCTCTTGACCTAAACATTCTAATAAGGCCAAATTCACATAATTTTGGTACTGTTAGAAATTGTTTTATGTTGCAAGAGTTATTTGCTTGGTTTCGATGTTTTCCGAATTGTTTTCTTCGTTCTTTCTGATCTTTTGAGTGATTGCTTATGTGTGGTTACTATTGTTTGCTTACGATAGATTGACCGGAGTGTGACGAGTAGAACTATCAAGAGATTTTGAGTGCAAATCATCTTCATCAACATTGCAGGCAAGTAACCCTTTGATCATACCTTTTCTACAACCCATGTTTTATTGCATTAGATCAATCCTCTCACATTGCATGATTAGGATCTAATTAAACTGTGGGATGGGAAGTAGATGAGGTAGTACCTATCACCTGTATTATTATGAAACCTTTGGGAGTTACTTCTACGTTTGCTTATTATGCCATGCTATGCTAGTAGACGTGGATTGGGTGAGTGATATCCATGACAGATGTGAGTTGATAATTTTTAGTGGTTTATCTAAGGTGGCCACTTAAACACACATCTGGGTGGATTGAGGCACCTGATGTCTATCAGGACTTGCCTGTTTTATTTTGGACCGCCACCCAGGCTCAAAGGGATCATAAGATAATTCATGCTAGAAACTTCCGTGTGCAGCCACATGCTACTATGGGCTCTGGCATAGTTGACTAAGTTGTGTGAACTCTTACGGGGTGGACTAGCAGATGTAGGGGTTGTAGGTGGTACGGTCTACCCCACATGTAAGGTGCTAGCGCTTTTGAAAGACTATGTCTTGGTCATCTGTTTCTCAAACACCATGTAGTGCGAGAAAACAAACGGAGGCGATCGAGTCATGTGGGGAAAAGTGCGCAAACCTCTGCAGAGTGTACAAACTAATCATGATTAGCCGTGTCCCCGGTTATGGACAACTTGAGTATCTAGTACTTGAATATCATGTGAATCTCATCATGTTACTTCTAATTAATATTGTTGGGTTTAATTGTTCACTTAATTGGGATCGGAATGCTGTCAACCATTCTCGATGTTTAACAACTACCATGATAGTTAAATAAATTTATTCCTTTGCAGTAGGGAAAAATTGGCTTTACGCAAAAACCTCATAACCATAGAGGTTTTCCACCAGCCAAATATGCATGTAGTGATAGCCATGGTTCATCATCTTCTCTATGGTGTGAATTTGCCAGTACATTCAATGTACTGACCCTCCGTGGCTGCAACGTCTCATGTTGCAGGATTATCTTACGACGAGTAAGTGATACGTTAGGGTTACGATTTCTACACTCAACTTTGCCGTTGGTGTTGATGGGAATCCACAACCTTGTTGCTTCCGCTATATGGATTGAGGTAATAGTATTTACGTTACTTTGTACATGTGATTTACCTCTGTTATAAATCCTTCGAGTACTGTGTGTGTCAGCATACCGATCCAGGGATGACACTTAAGCACAGAGACTTGACCCATTCGGGTCGGGTCGCTACAAGATGGTATCAGAGCACATGTTGACTGTAGGACGTGACCCTAGAAACTGGCAAGCCCATAGCAAAGATTTTTCTCTACAACTTTCCCTTTCAAAAAGATCTTTTACCTCTCTTCTCTTCTGAGCTTATTCAAAAATTCCTTTTTAGTGAGACCATATCCCTTTTTCCTTTTTGACCACTCGAGGATTCCACTGATGAGACCACTCCAAGAAGTACAAGATATCGGACAACTAAAGCCACTTCGGAATGAAGAAGATTTTACCGTGCATTATGATAATGGAAACTACAGTGGTTGAAGACCGAAGACAAGGAGAATTTGGAGGCTCTGAAGAATCCCCAAATTTGTATGACCTAGGAAGGCTACCCTTATGGAACTTGGCAGACTATGGAAGTGGTCAATACCCGAGATCAACGTGTATCGGAGAAAGACGGAAACAAGGAGCATGAGAACTCAAAGTTTTGTCAAAAAAAACCCTAAGGCAGGAGATATCAACTGTGGAGAGATAGCTCATGGAAATGACAAGAGCAGAAACACGGTTATCCGTGATGTCATCCCCCGCTAATGCTATTGTCACCGTGCTGAGTTAAGGATGCATTTCTTCAGAATGGATTTGATGGAAGAAGGCTGATGGAGCACCTATTAGTAAGATGAAGTTTTAACCTTAGCCGGTGTATCACCAGGATCCGGAGTATTACATCAAGAAGTTAAGATGGAGCAACAAGAATCCGTATTTGAAAGGAAGTATTTCATGAGGAACTCAGGACCCTGAAGATGAGAGTAGCCAAGCTGGAGGAGCTACAACCTCGAGATACTGGAGAATTGTCAGGAACTGAAGGACAATATGACCATGGTTCATGCCAAGGATGTTGAAACCCAGAAGTTTGGAACGCAACTCCAAAATATTAAAGGATGTCATGATAGACTTTGCGACAACAGAAATGATCTGGCAAAAGGATTTGAGAAAGACAAGCATGATCAGGAAGAAGCCATCAAAGACAGGAACAAGACTTGAAGAGTTTGGCGACGTTGACCTTTAGAAGACCAAACCCCTGTTATATACCTACGTTAGATGCGACGATTGTGAGCTGTCATTTGTTTGATGTTTTCCAGACAGCCACAAATAAAATCTGTCCTTTCAAAACTTTTGTTTGTGTTGTGTGTATCCCTTTCTATCTCTCTTATCTCACCCCAAACCCATGGACCCAATAGAGGATGAATGGAGATGAGCTTGTATTTTCTGGACCAATGAGTCAATTGGAGGCAGAGCGATGGATTCAGAACATGGAGGATCATATGGAGAACAACCCTGTAGTTGTTAATAATATGACCCAACATGCTCTTCAATGCTTTGAAAGAGGTGCTTCTACTTGGTGGAGGATGTACCAAACCATCAATGGATGGCAAGGAGTAACCACTTGGAAAGAATTTAAGTTGACTTTGCCAAAGTCTCGGCTTGTGTACCAGAAGTTGAAGCCTTATGGAAAGGATATGAAGAAAACTTATGCATGCAAGCTTTGTGGAGAAATAGGACACAACCATAAAGAACACAAGGATGAATGCCCTAATTGTGAAGGAAGTCACCCAGCTGAAGAATGCCCAACTAGGCAGATCACTTGTTTCTTGTGTGAAGGGACTACCCACTATCCTGCTCAGTGTCACATTTACCCCATGGTACAATGAACCATCCAGCAGAAGAAAGAAGTAAAGAAAGGAGCCCTAATGGAAATTTTAGAAGAACCCGTGATGAAGGAAGACACACCTAAAGAAGAACCAATTAAACCCTGCACCAAGTCATGCTATTCATGTGGAGAAGAAGGACACCTCTCCCAGAATTGTATGAATGGGAATCTAGTAGAATTCCCGGCTGAGGAAGTAGAGTATGACCCACAGGAAATAGAAGCCCTGATTGGAATGGAAAAGTCCAGAAAGAGAAGTAGATTGGATTCCAGGAGGAACCTGAGTCATATCACCTGTTATAGGTGCAAGGAGTCAGGGCACTACCTCAACAATTGCCCAAAAAGGAAACCTCGATACTTGTCAGAAGTAATATGTTTTAGTTGTAATGGAGTAGGGCACTTTGCCAAAGAATGCCCCAAGGAGAAGGAAACTTGTGCTAGATAGTTGAGTTTGCAACAAAAGTAATGGAGTAGTAGAAGTGAGAACATTTTCTTGAGGTGTTGAGTTGAGACATGTAATGGAGAAGCGAGAGATTGAAATCATTTGAGAATGAATAAAGTAGCATCGTTGGTACTGATATGGATTTTATGAGTTGTTACTCTATGAAGAAGGATTTTGACCATTTTGAGGATAAGAGAAATATGGTCTATGGAAGATTTGTGCATTTTAAGGGTGGTAGTACCCTGTAATGGATTTCGGATAAAAAAATGAATACGAGTTTTGTCTCGATATGTGTGATGCCCCAAGAGTATGTGGGATGAAGTTGGAGACCGACAGTTGTTGGACAAAAGGTGATCAAAGGAGTCAGAAGAGAATGTTAAGTTGATTCAAGATAGACTGAAGGTAGCTCAGTCCAGGCAGAAGAGTTATGTAGACTCAAAAAAAACTCAAGGAGGTAGTCTATGAAATTGGAGACAGAGCATGTCTTCATGTGTTCCCTTTGCGAGGAGTTAAACGAATTGGAGTTAAGGTAAAAGTTAGCCCCGAGATTTGTAGGACCATACCAAGTTTTGGAGCATATGAGAGAAGTGGCCTACAAGTTTGAGTTACCCGAAGGACTCTCAAGAGTTCATGATGTGTTTCACGTTTCCCAGTTGAAGTAGTGCCATGCAGAGATGGCCAACATTCCCCTGTAAGGACGCTTGACCCCTGGAAAGGATAATGACATTCCACGGAGTGGACTTCATAGTGTTGGAAATATGCCCTAGAGGCAATAATAAATTGATTATTATTATATTTCCTTGTTCATGATAATCGTTTATTATCCATGCTAGAATTGTATTGATAGGAAACTCAGATACATGTGTGGATACATAGACAACACCATGTCCCTAGTAAGCCTCTAGTTGACTAGCTCGTTGATCAATAGATGGTTACGGTTTCCTGACCATGGACATTGGATGTCATTGATAACGGGATCACATCATTGGGAGAATGATGTGATGGACAAGACCCGATCCTAAGCCTAGCACAAAGATCGTGTAGTTCGTATGCTAAAGCTTTTCCAATGTCAAGTATCATTTCCTTAGACCATGAGATTGTGCAACTCTCGGATACAGTAGGAGTGCTTTGGGTGTGCCAAACGTCACAACGTAACTGGGTGGCTATAAAGGTACACTATAGGTATCTCCGAAAGTGTCTATTGGGTTGGCACGAATCGAGACTGGGATTTGTCACTCCGTGTAAACGGAGAGGTATCTCTGGGCCCACTCGGTAGGACATCATCATAATGTGCACAATGTGATCAAGGAGTTGATCACGGGATGATGTGTTACGGAACGAGTAAAGAGACTTGCCAGTAATGAGATTGAACAAGGTATCGGGATACCGACGATCGAATCTCGGGCAAGTATCGTACCGCTAGACAAAGGGAATTGTATACGGGATTGATTAAGTCCTTGACATCGTGGTTCATCCGATGAGATCATCGTGGAACATGTGGGACCCAACATGGGTATCCAGATTCTGCTGTTGGTTATTGACCGAAGAGTCATCTCGGTCATGTCTGCATGTCTCCCGAACCCGTAGGGTCTACACACTTAAGGTTCGGTGACACTAGGGTTATAGAGATATTAGTATGCGGTAACCCAAAAGTTGTTCAGAGTCCCGGATGAGATCCCGGACGTCACGAGGAGTTCCGGAATGGTCCGGAGGTAAAGAATTATATATAGGAAGTGCTATTTCGGCCATCGGGACAAGTTTCGGGGTCACCGGTATTGTACCGGGACAACCGGAAGGGTCCCGGGGGTCCATCGGGTGGGGCCACCTGTCCCGGGGGGCCACATGGGCTGTAGGGGGTGCGCCTTGGCCTATATGGGCCAAGGGTACAAGCCCCAAGAGGCCCATGCGCCAAGAATCAAGGGAGAGGAAGAGTCCTAAAAGGGGAAGGCACCTCCGAGGTGCCTTGGGGAGGATGTACTCCTCCCCCCCTTGGCCGCACCCTTCCTTGGAGGAAGGGGCAAGGCTGCGCCCTCCCCCTCTCCCTTGGCCCTATATATAGTGGGGGGAAGGGAGGGCAACCATACCCAAGCCCTGGCGCCTCCCTCTCCCTCCCATGACACACCTCCCTCCTCCCGCAGTGCTTGGCGAAGCCCTGTTGGAATCCCGCTACTTCCACCACCACGCCTTCGTGTTGCTGGATCTCCATCAACCTCTCCTTCCCCCTTGCTGGATCAAGAAGGAGGAGACGTCGCTGCTCCGTACGTGTGTTGAACGCGGAGGTGCCGTCCGTTCGGCACTAGGATCTCCGGTGATTTGGATCACGACGAGTACGACTCCATCAACCCCGTTCTCTTGAACGCTTCCGCGTAGCGATCTACAAGGGTATGTAGATCCACTCCTCCCTTTTTGCTAGATGACTCCATAGATTGATCTTGGTGACACGTAGGAAAATTTTGAATTATGCTACGTTCCCCAACAGTGGCATCATGAGCTAGGTCTATGCGTAGTTTCTATGCACGAGTAGAACACAAAGTAGTTGTGGGCGTTGATTTTGTTCAATATGCTTACCGTTACTAGTCCAATCTTGATTCAGCGGCATTGTGGGATGAAGCGGCCCGGACCAACCTTACACGTACGCTTACGTGAGACCGGGTCCACCGACTAACATGCACTAGTTGCATAAGGTGGCTGGCGGGTGTCTGTCTCTCCCACTTTAGTCGGATCGGATTCAATGAAAAGGGTCCTTATGACGGGTAAATAGCAATTGGCATATCACGTTGTGGTTTTTGCATAGGTAAGAAACGTTCTTGCTAGAAACCCATAGCAGCCACATAAAACATGCAAACAACAATTAGAGGACGTCTAACTTGTTTTTGCAGGGTATGCTATGTGATGTGATATGGCCAAAAAGGATGTGATGAATGATATATGTGATGTATGAGATTGATCATGTTCTTGTAATAGGAATCATGACTTGCATGTCGATGAGTATGACAATCGGCAGGAGCCATAGGAGTTGTCTTTATTTATTTATGACCTGCGTGTCAACATAAAAGTCATGTAATTACTTTACTTTATTGCTAAAGCGTTAGCCATAGTAGTAGAAGTAATAGATGACATGAGAACTTCAAGAAGACACGATGATGGAGATCATGGTGTCATGCCGGTGACAAGATGATCATGGAGCCACAAGATGGAGATCAAAGGAGCTATATGATATTGGCCATATCATGTCACTACTATTTGATTGCATGTGATGTTTATCATGTTTTTGCATCTTGTTTACTTAGAACGACGGTAGTAAATAAGATGATCCCTCATAATAATTTCAAGAAAGTGTTCCCCCTAACTGTGCACCGTTACGACAGTTCGTTGTTTCGAAGCACCACGTGATGATCGGGTGTGATAGATTCCAACGTTCACATACAACGGGTGTAAGACAGATTTACACACGCAAACACTTAGGTTGACTTGACGAGCCTAGCATGTACAGACATGGCCTCGGAACACAGAGACCGAAAGGTCGAGCATGAGTCGTATAGAAGATACGATCAACATGAAGATGTTCACCGATGATGACTAGTCCGTCTCACGTGATGATCGGACACGGCCTAGTTGACTCGGATCATGTAATCACTTAGATGACTAGAGGGATGTCTATCTGAGTGGGAGTTCATAAGATGAACTTAATTATCCTGAACATAGTCAAAAGGTCTTCGCAAATTATGTCGTAGCTCGCGCTTCAGTTCTACTGTTTAGATATGTTCCTAGAGAAAATTTAGTTGAAAGTTGATAGTAGCAATTATGCGGACTAGGTCCGTAAACTGAGGTTTGTCCTCATTGCTTCATAGAAGGCTTATGTCCTTAATGCACCGCTCAGTGTGCTGAACCTCGAACGTCGTCTGTGGATGTTGCGAACATCTGACATACACATTTTGATAACTACGTGATAGTTCAGTTAAACGGTTTAGAGTTGAGGCACCGAAGACGTTTTGAAACGTCGCGAAACATATGAGATGTTTCGAGGGATGAAATTGGGATTTCAGGCTCGTGCCCACGTCAAGAGGTATAAGACCTCCGACGATTTTCTTAGCCTACAAAGTAAGGAGAAAAGCTCAATTGTTGAACTTGTGCTCAGATTGTCTGAGTACAACAATCATTTGAATCGAGTGGGAGTTGATCTTCCAGATGAGATAGTGATGTTTCTCCGAAGTCATTACCACCAAGCTGCTAGAGCTTCGTGATGAACTATAATATATCAGGGACATATATGATGATCCTTGAGATATTCACGATGTTTGACACCACAAAAGTAGAGATCAAGAAGGAGCATCAATTGTTGATGGTTGGTGAAACTACTAGTTTCAAGAAGGGCAAGGGCAAAAAGGGATGCTTCATGAAACGGAAAATCAGCTGCTGCTCTAGTGAAGAAACCCAAGGTTGAACCCAAACCCGAGACTGAGTGCTTCTGTAATAAGGGGAACAGCCACTGGAGCAGAATTACCCTAGATACTTGGTAGATGAGAAGGCTGGCAAGGTCGATAGAAGTATATTGGATGTATTCTGTTAATGTGTACTTTACTAGTACTCCTAGTAGCACCAGGGTATTAGATACCGGTTCGGTTGCTAAGTGTTAGTAACTCGAAATAAAAGCTACAGAATAAACGGAGACTAGCTAAAGGTGAGATGACGATATGTGTTGGAAGTATTTCCAAGGTTGATCAAATATCGTACGCTCCCTCTACCATCGAGATTGGTGTTTGCGTTGAGCATAGATATGATTGGATTATGTCTATCGCAATACGATTATTCATTTAAGGAGAATAATGGTTACTCTGTTTATTTGAATAATACCTTCAATGGTCTTACACCTAAAATGAATGGTTCATTGAATCTCGATCATAGTGATACACATGTTCATGCCAAAAGATATAAGATAGTAATGATAGTACCACCTACTTGTGGCATTGCCACTTAAGTCATATCGGTATAAAACGCATGAAGAAGCTCCATGTTGATGGATCTTTGGAGTCACTCATTTTTGAAAGGATTGAGACATGCGAACCATGTTTGTTGGTAGATATGCATGAAGAAACTCTATACAGATGGACCGTTTGGACTCACTTGAGACATGCAAATCATGCCACATGGCAAGATGACTGAAAGCCTCGTTTTTAGTAAAATGGAACTAGAAAGCAACTTGTTGGAAGTAATACATTTTGATGTGTGCAATCCAATGAGTGCTGAGGCATGTAGTGGATATCGTTATGTTCTTACTTCACAGATGGTTTGAGTAGATGTTGGGTATATTTACTTGATGAATCACGAGTCTGAATTATTGAAAGGTTCAAGTAATTTCAGGGTGAAGTTGAAAGATCGTCGTGACAAGAGGATAAAATATCTATGATATGATCATAGGGATGAATATCTGAATTACGAGTTTGGCACAGAATTAAGACATTGTGGAAATTGTTTCACAACTAATACAGCCTGGAACACCATAGTGTGATGGTGTGTCCGAACATCATAACTGCACCCTATTGGATATGATGCATACCATGATGTCTCTTATCGAATTACCACGATAGTTTATGGGTTAGGCATTAGAGACAACCACATTCACACACCACGTAATTCCGATGAGATGACACCGTATGAACTATGGTTTAGGGAAACCTAAGCTGTCATTTCTTAAAAGTTTGGGGCTGCGACGCTTATGTGAAAAAGTTTCAGGCAGATAAGCTCGAACCCAAAGCGGATAAATGCATCTTCATAGGACACCCAAAACAGTTGGGTATACCTCCTGTCTCAGATCCGAAAGCAATAAGGGATTGTTTCTAGAATCGGGTCCTTTCTCGAGGAAAAGTTTCTCTCGAAAGAATTGAGTGGGAGGATGGTGGAGACTTGATGAGGTTATTGAACCATCTCTTCAACTAGTGTGTGGCGGGGCACAGGGAGTTGTTCCTGTGGCACCTACACCAATTGAAGTGGAAGCTTATGATAGTGATCATGAAACTTCAGATCAAGTCACTACCAAACCTTGTGGGATGACAAGGATGCGTACTACTTCAGAGTGGTACGTAATCCTGTCTTGGAAGTCATGTTGCTAGACAACAATGAACCTACGAGCTATGGAGAAGCGATGGTGGGCCCGGATTCCGATAAATGGCTCGAGGCCATAAAATCCGAGAGAGGATCCATGTATGAAAACAAAGTGTAGACTTTGGCAGAACAGCTCGATGGTCGTAAGGCTGTTGAGTGCAGATGGATTTTAAAAGGAAGACGGACAATAATGGTAAATGTCACCATTAAGAAAGCTCGACTTGTCGTTAAGAAGTTTCCCAACAAGTTCAAGGAGTTGACTACGGTGAGACTTTCTCACACGTAGCGATGCTAAAAGTCTGTTGGAATCATATTAGCGATTACTGCATTATTTATGAAATCTTGCAGATAGGATGTCAAAACATTGTTTCCTCGACAATTTTCTTGAGGAAAGGTTGTATGAGATACAACTAGAAGGTTTTTGTCAATCCTAGAAAAATGCTAACAAGTATGCAAAGCTCCAGCAATCCTTCTAAGGACTGGAGTAAGCATCTCGAAGTTGGAATATATGCTTTGATGATGATCAAAGATTATGGGTGTATACAAAGTTTATGAGAAACTTGTATTTCCAAAGAAGTGAGTGGGAGCACTATAGAATTTCTGATGAATATATGTTGTTGATCAGAAATGACGTAGAATTTTTGGAAAGCATATAGGGTTATTTGGAAAGTCTTTTTCAATGGAAAGCCTGGATTAAGCTCCTTGAACATTGAGCATCAAGATCTATAAGGATAGATCAAAACGCTTAATGGTACTTTCAAATGAGCACATACCTTGACATGATCTTGAAGGTGTTCGAGATGGATCAGTCAAAGAAGGAGTTCTTGCCTGAGTTGTAAGGTATGAAGTTAAGACTTAAAGCTCGACCGCAGCAGAAGAAAGAGAAAGGACGAATGTCGTCCCCTATGCTTTTGTCATAGGCTCTATACAGTATGCTATGCTGTGTACCGCACCTGAAATGTGCCTTACCATGAGTCAGTCAAGGGGTACAAGAGCGATCTAAGAATGGATCACAGGACAGCGGTCAAAGTTATCCTTAGTAACTAGTGGACTAAGGAATTTTCTCGATTATGGAGGTGGTAAAAGAGTTCATCGTAAATGGTTATGCCGATGCAAACTTTGACACTAATCCAGATTATTCTGAGTAGTAAACTGGATTCGTATAGTAAAACAGTTATTTGGAATAGCTCCAAATATAGCGTAGTAGCTGCATCTGCAAGATGACATAGAGATTTGTGAAGTACATACGGATCTGAAAGATTCAGACCCGTTGACTATAACATCTCTCACAAGCATAACATGATCAAACCCAGAACTCATCGAGTGTTAATCACATGGTAATGTGAACTAGATTATTGACTCTAGTAAACTCTTTGGGTGTTAGTCACATGGGGATGTGCCTTGAGTGTTAATCACATATCGATGTGAACTGGATTATTGACTCTAGTGCAAGTGGGAGACTGTTGGAAATATGCCCTAGAGGCAATAATAAATTGATTATTATTATATTTCCTTGTTCATGATAATCGTTTATTATCCATGCTAGAATTGTATTGATAGGAAACTCAGATACATGTGTGGATACATAGACAACACCATGTCCCTAGTAAGCCTCTAGTTGACTAGCTCGTTGATCAATAGATGGTTACGGTTTCCTGACCATGGACATTGGATGTCATTGATAACGGGATCACATCATTAGGAGAATGATGTGATGGACAAGACCCAATCCTAAGCCTAGCACAAAGATCATGTAGTTCGTATGCTAAAGCTTTTCTAATGTCAAGTATCATTTCCTTAGACCATGAGATTGTGCAACTCCCGGATACCGTAGGAGTGCTTTGGGTGTGCCAAACGTCACAACGTAACTGGGTGGCTATAAAGGTACACTACAGGTATCTCCGAAAGTGTCTGTTGGGTTGGCACGAATCGAGACTGGGATTTGTCACTCCGTGTAAACGGAGAGGTATCTCTGGGCCCACTCGGTAGGACATCATCATAATGTGCACAATGTGATCAAGGAGTTAATCACGGGATGATGTGTTACGGAATGAGTAAAGAGACTTGCCGGTAACAAGATTGAACAAGGTATCGGGATACCGACGATCGAATCTCAGGCAAGTATCGTACCGCTAGACAAAGGGAATTGTATACGGGATTGATTAAGTCCTTGACATCGTGGTTCATCCGATGAGATCATCATGGAACATGTGGGAGCCAACATGGGTATCCAGATTCCGCTATTGGTTATTGACCGAAGAGTCATCTCGGTCATGTCTGCATGTCTCCCGAACCCGTAGGGTCTACACACTTAAGGTTCGGTGACGCTAGGGTTATAGAGATATTAGTATGCGGTAACCCGAAAGTTGTTCAAAGTCCCGGATGAGATCCCGGATGTCACGAGGAGTTCTGGAATGGTCCGGAGGTAAAGAATTATATATAGGAAGTGCTATTTCGGCCATCGAGACAAGTTTCGGGGTCACCGGTATTGTACCGGGACCACCGGAAGGGTCCCGGGGGTCCACCGGGTGGGGCCACCTGCCCTGGGGGGCCACATGGGCTGTAGGGGGTGCGCCTTGGCCTATATGGGCCAAGGGCACCAGCCCCAAGAGGCCCATGCGCCAAGAGAAGAGGGAAAGGAAGAGTCCTAAAGGGGAAGGCACCTCCGAGGTGCCTTGGGGAGGATGGGACTCCTCCCCCTTGGCCGCACCCTTCCTTGGAGGAAGGGCAAGGCTGCGCCCCCCCCTCTCCCTTGGCCCTATATATAGTGGGGGGAAGGGAGGGCAACCATACCCAAGCCCTGGCGCCTCCCTCTCCCTCCCATGACACACCTCCCTCCTACCGCAGTGCTTGGTGAAGCCCTGTTGGGATCCCACTACTTCCACCACCACGCCGTCGTGTTGCTGGATCTCCATCGACCTCTCCTTCCCCCTTGCTGGATCAAGAAGGAGGAGACGTCGCTGCTCCGTACGTGTGTTGAACGCGGAGGTGCCGTCCGTTCGGCACTAGGATCTCCGGTGATTTGGATCACGACGAGTACGACTCCATCAACCCCGTTCTCTTGAACGCTTCCGCATAGCGATCTACAAGGGTATGTAGATCCACTCCTCCCTCGTTGCTAGATGACTCCATAGATTTATCTTGGTGACACGTAGGAAAGTTTGAATTTATGCTACGTTCCCCAACACATAGGTACGAGTTTTATCTCGATATGTTGGATACCCCAAGAATATGAAGAGATGAATTACTATTGGATATAAAGGAGGTATGATGTCGGCAATATGGATCAATGGAAATTCCATGATGAGTATGAGTAATCATGTCCTAGTTTGGTGTCAATAGAAGGAAGGAAGACAGTACAATTGGATGGATTTAAGAATACTAGGAAGTTGGATGTTGGAATAATGATCAGTTGCCTCGATGATGAGTTCAAGGTTTGCAAGTGATGGGATGTGCCATAACTCACAGGCCCAGGACCTGCCAAGAAGCAAGCACATTCTTGCTGAAGGAAAAACCCTGGAAGTGGATATACCTTTGTCGACAGACGATTTTATAGGAGTTTACGCAAAACCTGAGAGTTGTGAAGGAACGATAGATGTTTGTCTGGCTTGCAGAATCAATGGATTATTCCGAACTTGTTTCATCGACGAGAGAAATTCTGCAATGCTTGTGAGGATGACCGAGTGTAACAATGCGAGATTCGCTAAACCGTATACAAGGTAATGATTTGGGTGCGGGATGGATTGATCACCATACCGACTTACTCTTATTATTCGCCTTGCTATATGGGATGGTAAATCTGAGTGACTTGCCTATAGTAGAGAGATGACGATATTAAACCTTATTAAACCTTAGAATGGTATAATAATTTTCTGTTGTACACGGCAGCTTTTTGCCAACCGTAGGTTATACGGTGAGGATCAACCCAGACCCATTTCTTGCAGGAGAAACCATAAATTGTTGACCACCATGAGATGTCGATAGGTGATTAGTATTGGCGCCAGACCCGTCAGCTAAGAAGACCCAGTCTCGGAATAACCTTACCAAGATGAAAGGACAAAAGAATTGAGGAAAAGGTTATGCCATCACCGGAAGAGCCTAGAGAAAGGAATTATACTGAAGATCTGAGAAGACCGACACTGTCAGGAATAAGGATGGAGTATATGAGTTTTGATAGAACCATAACCATGTTTCTAAGGGTGGTAGCACCCCAGACCCCTTTGATGATCGATGGATTTTGAGGAGACCCCCAAACCCTAACCTTTTCTTGCTAGCCTCTCCGAATCTCGAGGACGAGATTCATTTTAAGGGTGGTAGGTTTGTAACATCCCAAAATTCTAAATTTTGGAATGTTATAATAAATAGATAGATTTGATTGATTGTTTGATTGATTGACTGAAAGTGAGTGAATTCGAAACTCTTTGAAAGTTAAATGAGAGGGAATAAAATGACTTTCCCAAACTTTCATATTTGCTTTCTGATCTCCATGAATTCAAATTCTTTTCAAACACAAAACCCCGGAGAGAAGATGACATGACTTCTTCCATTTATTTAAATGACAAGGGGTGTTGAAAATATTTGAATTTCATTTGAAAATATTTCTGATTCCGGAACTTTGTGCAACTCAATGATTTTCATGAGAGAAGATAAAATGACTTCTTCAAATTATATGAAATAGGAGTTGGGAGTTTCAAAGAATTAAATTCAAAGTTCTTTTGAATTTATTTTCAATTTGGAGTTATTTGAGTTTTATTCAAATTATTTTTCTCCAAAAATAAAATATATGGAAATTAGGGTAACATGATTCCCTACAATAGAAACTTGGAGAAAAATTAATTTGAAATCATTTTGGTATTTTTAAAATTATTTTTGTTGGATTCTATTAGACCAGTAGCACTCTTTGAATTATTAGAATTTGTGTGTATTTTATTTAATGCTAGAAAAATGTTCATGTCGTAGAAAATCTTTTTCTGAAAATTTTGATATATTATATGCCTATACTATATTTTCAGTTATTTTGTTTTTATTATTTTACTTCTCTAAAAAAAGGTTTTTCTTTTAAAAAAAACCCTTCGCCGACTGGGCCGGCCCAGAGCCCAGCCGTTTTCGTCGTGCCAGCCCAGCCGCTCCTTCGCCAACCGACCCTGGGCGCAGTCCTGCGCCCGTACGCCGCCCTGGCCGACCCGACCACCTCTCGCCGCCTTGCCCCTCCCGCACGCCACCGCGTCGCCCCCCTCCCTCCATAAATAGCGCGCCCCACCGCCTCTCTCTCTCTTCTCGCCGCCCGGCTTCTCGCCGCCGCCTCGAGCCGCATCGCGTCGCCGCCGCTGCCAACCACCGACCCCGGAAGCCGCCCGCACCGCGCCCTCTGCTGCCTCGCCGCCCACGCCGCCGCCCGCGCGCTGCCCGCGCCGCCGCTCGCCGCATGCCCGCGGCTGCCCTCCGCCGCATTAGCCGCTCGCCCGCCTCCCTCGCTGCTCCCTGCGCCTCGCCCTGCCTCACCGGAGAGCCGCCGTCGCCGAAGTGCCGGTCCGAACCGCCGTTGCAGTTTTTTCGCGAACCGGTAAAACTCAACGAACCCGGTCGCGATCCGGTTTTTCCTTTTAAGTTTGTTTTCTTAAAAAAAAAGAAACCTAGACCAGATCTATTTTTTTCTTTCTAGGTTTTATTAAATAGCGAACATTCGTTCGTTTAGATCGATAGCGAACGATTTTCGTCCCTTAAGCGTTCTGTAGCGAACGTTCGTTCGGTAGCGTTTCTCTTTTTCTTTTTATTTTTAGATTTTCCACCAGGGACCCGTTTGTGAATATTTTATTTACAGAATAGTCCCTGTACTTCAAACACGCACAACTTTTTACTCGTTAGTCCAAATTCAACGAAACCAACGCCCACATCTTCGTTACGATCCCCTCTATCCATTAATCCAACTCAAATATGTTTTTGAAAAGTTTAAACTTTGAATTATATCAGATTTTAATTCAAACTTCGTTTGATCATAACTTGAGTTTCGTAGCTCCGTTTGAGTTGATTCTTTTTGCAAATTGAAGCTCTTGACCTAAACATTCTAATAAGGCCAAATTCACATAATTTTGGTACTGTTAGAAATTGTTTTATGTTGCAAGAGTTATTTGCTTGGTTTCGATGTTTTCCGAATTGTTTTCTTCGTTCTTTCTGATCTTTTGAGTGATTGCTTATGTGTGGTTACTATTGTTTGCTTACGATAGATTGACCGGAGTGTGACGAGTAGAACTATCAAGAGATTTTGAGTGCAAATCATCTTCATCAACATTGCAGGCAAGTAACACCTTTTGATCATACCTTTTCACAATCCATGTTTTTATTGCATTAGATCAATCTCTCAACATTGCCATGATTTAGGATCTAATAAACTGTGTGGATGGGAATAGATGAGGGTAGTACCTATCACCTGCTATTATTATGAAACCATTTGGGAGTTACTATCTCACGTTTGCTTATAGTGCCATGCTATCGCAGTAGGACGTGGAATGGGTTGATAGTATCCCATGACAGATGTGAGTTGATTAATTTTTAATGGTTTATCTAAGGTGGCCACTTAAACACACCATCTGGGTGGATTGAGGCAACCTGGATCCGGGTTGCTATTCAGGACCTGGGTGCACGGAATTGCCTTTTTTTTTGGACCGCCCACCCAGGGTCAAAGGGATCATGAGGATAATTTCATGCTAGAAACTCCGTGTGCAAGCCACATGCTACTATGGGGGACTCTGCCATAGTGACTAGTTGTGAAACTCTTACGGGGTGACTAGCAGATGTAGGGGTATGTAGGTGGTACAGTCTACCCCCATCGTAAGGTGCTAGCGCTTCTGAAAGACTATGTCTCGGTCATCCGTTTCTCAAACACCATGTAGTGCGAGAAAACAAACGGAGGCGATCGAGTCATGTGGGGAAAAGTGCGCAAACCTCTGCAGAGTGTACAAACTATCATGATTAGCCGTGTCCCCGGGTTATGGACATCTTGAGTATCTAGTACTTGAATATCATGTGAATCTCATCAATGTTACTTCTAATTAATATTGTTGGGTTTAATTGTTACTTAATTGGGATCGGAATGCTGTCAACCATTCTCGATGTTTAACAACTACCATGATAGTTAAATAAATTTATTCCTTTGCAGTAGGGAAAAATTGGCTTTACGCAAAAACCTCATAACCATAGAGCTTTTCCACCAGCCAAATATGCATGTAGTGATAGCCATGTTCATCATTCTCTATGGTGTGAATTTGCCAGTACATTCAATGTACTGACCCTTCGTGGCTGCAACGTCTCATGTTGTAGGATTATCTTACGACGAGTAAGTGATACGTTAGGGTTACGATTTCTACACTCAACTTTGCTGTTGGTGTTGATGGGAATCCACAACCTTGTTGCTTCCGCTATATGGATTGAGGTAATAGTATTTACGTTACTTTATACATGTGATTTACCTCTGTTATAAATCCTTCGAGTACTGTGTTTGTCAGCACCGATCCAGGGATGACACTTAAGCACAGAGACTTGACCCATTCGGGTCGGGTCGCTACAAGATGGTATCAGAGCACATGTTGACTGTAGGACGTGACCCTAGAAACTGGCAAGCCCATAGCAAAGATTTTTCTCTACAACTTTCCCTTTCAAAAAGATCTTTTACCTCTCTTCTCTTCCGAGCTTATTCAAAAATTCCTTTTTAGTGAGACCATATCCCTTTTTCCTTTTTGACCACTCAAGGATTCCACTGATGAGACCACTCCAAGAAGTACAAGATATCGGACAACTAAAGCCACTTCGAAATGAAGAAGATTCTACCGTGCATTATGATAATGGAAACTACAGTGGTTGAAGACCGAAGACAAGGAGAATTTGGAGGCTCTGAAGAATCCCAGATTTGTATGACCTAGGAAGGCTACCCTTATGGAACTTGGCAGACTATGGAAGTGTCAATACCCGAGATCAAGGTGTATCGGAGAAAGACTGAAACAAGGAGCATGAGAACTCAAAGTTTTGTCAAAAAAACCCTAAGGCAGGAGATATCAACTGGAGAGATAGCTCATGGAAATGACAAGAGCAGAAACACGGTTATCCGTGATGTCATCCCCGCTAATGCTATTGTCACCGTGCTGAGTTAAGGATGCATTTCTTCAGAATGGATTTGATGGAGAAGGCTGATGGAGCACCTATTAGTAAGATGAAGTTTTAACCTTAGCCGGTGTATCACCAGGATCCGGAGTATTACATCAAGAAGTTACGATGGAGCCACAAGAAGCCGTATTTGAAAGGAAGTATTTCATGAGGAACTCAGGACCCTGAAGATGAGAGTAGCCAAGCTGGAGGAGCTACAACCTCGAGATACTTGAGAATTGTCAGGAACTGAAGGACAATATGACCATGATTCATGCCAAGGATGTTGAAACCCAGAAGTTTGGAACGCAACTCCAGAATATTAAAGGACATCATGATAGACTTTGCGACAACAGAAATGATCTGGCGAAAGGATTTGAGAAAGACAAGCATGATCAGGAAGAAGCCATCGAAGACAGGAACAAGACTTGAAGAGTTTGGCGACGTTGACCTTTAGAAGACCAAACCCCTGTTATATACCTATGTTAGATGCGACGATTGTGAGCTGTCATTTGTTTGATGTTTTCCCGACAGCCACAAATAAAATATGTCCTTTCAAAACTTTTGTTTGTGTTGTGTATCCCTTTCTATCTCTCTTATCTCACCCCAAACCCATGGACCCAATAGAGGATGAATGGAGATGAGCTTGTATTTTCTGGACCAATGAGTCAATTGGAGGCAGAGCGATGGATTCAGAACATGGAGGATCATATGGAGAACAACCCTGTAGTTGGAAATAATATGACCCAACATGCTCTTTAGTGCTTTGAAAGAGGTGCTTCTACTTGGTGGAGGATGTACCAAACCATCAATGGATGGCAAGGAGTAACCACTTGGAAAGAATTTAAGTTGACTTTGCCAAAGTCTCGGCTTGTGTCCCAGAAGTTGAAGCCTTATGGAAAGGATATGAAGAAAACTTATGCATGCAAGCTTTGTGGAGAAATAGGACACAACCATAAAGAACACAAGGATGAATGCCCTAATTGTGAAGGAAGTCACCCAGTTGAAGAATGCCCAACTAGGCAGATCACTTGTTTCTTGTGTGAAGGGACTACCCACTATCCTGCTCAGTGTCACATTTACCCCATGGTACAACGAACCATCCAGCAGAAGAAAGAAGTAAAGAAAGGAGCCCTTATGGAAATTTTAGAAGAACCCGTGTTGAAGGAAGACACACCTAAAGAAGAACCAATTAAACCCTGCACCAAGTTATGCTATTCATGTGGAGAAGAAGGACACCTCTCCCAGAATTGTATGAATGGGAATCTAGTAGAATTCCCGGCTGAGGAAGTAGAGTATGACCCACAGGAAATAGAAGCCCTGATTGGAATGGAAAAGTCCAGAAAGAGAAGTAGATTGGATTCCAGGAGGAACCTGAGTCATGTCACCTGTTATAGGTGCAAGGAGTCAGGGCACTACATCAACAATTGCCCAAAAAGGAAACCTCGATACTTGTCAGAACTAATATGTTTTAGTTGTAATGGAGTAGGGCACTTTGCCAAAGAATGCCCCAAGGAGAAGGAAACTTGTGCTAGATAGTTGAGTTTGCAACAAAAGTAATGGAGTAGTAGAAGTGAGAACATTTTCTTGAGGTGTTGAGTTGAGACATGTAATGGAGAAGCGAGAGATTGAAATCATTTGAGAATGAATAAAGTAGCATCATTGGTATTGATATGGATTTTATGAGTTGTTACTCTATGAAGAAGGATTTTGACCATTTTGAGGATAAGAGAAATATGGTCTATGGAAGATTTGTGCATTTTAAGGGTGGTAGTACCCTGTAATGGATTTCGGATAAAAAAATGAATACGAGTTTTGTCTCGATATGTGTGATGCCCCAAGAGTATGTGGGATGAAGTTGGAGACCGACAGTTGTTGGACAAAAGGTGATCAAAGGAGTCAGAAGAGAATGTTAAGTTGATTCGAGATAGACTGAAGGTAGCTCAGTCCAGGCAGAAGAGTTATGTAGACTCAAAAAAAACTCAAGGAGGTAGTCTATGAAATTGGAGACAGAGCATGTCTTCATGTGTTCCCTCTGCGAGGAGTTAAACGAATTGGAGTTAAGGTAAAATTTAGCCCCGAGATTTGTAGGACCATACCGAGTTTTGGAGCGTATGAGAGAAGTGGCCTACAAGTTTGAGTTACCCGAAGGACTGTCAGGAGTTCATGATGTGTTTCACGTTTCCCAGTTGAAGTAGTGCCATGCAGAGATGGCCAACATTCCCCTGTAAGGACGCTTGACCCCTGGAAAGGATAATGACGTTCCATGGAGTGGACTTCATAGGTACGAGTTTTATCTCGATATGTTGGATACCCCAAGAATATGAAGAGATGAATTACTATTGGATATAAAGGAGGTATGATGTCGAAAATATGGATCAATGGAAATTCCATGATGAGTATGAGTAATCATGTCCTAGTTTGGTGTCAATAGAAGGAAGGAAGACAGTACAATTGGATGGATTTAAGAATACTAGGAAGTTGGATGTTGGAATAACGATCATTTGCCCCGATGATGAGTTCAAGGTTTGCAAGTGATGGGATGTGCCATAACTCACAGGCCTAGGACCTGTGAAGAAGCAAGCACATTCTTGCTGAAGGAAAAACCCTGGAAGTGGATATACCTTTGTCGACAGATGATTTTATAGGAGTTTACGCAAAACCTGAGAGTTGTGAAGGAACGATAGATGTTTGTCTGGCTTGCAGAATCAATGGATTATTCTGAACTTGTTTTGTCGACAAGAGAAATTCTGCAATGCTTGTGAGGATGACCGAGTGTAACAATGCGAGATTCGCTAAACCGTATACAAGGTAATGATTTGGGTGCGGGATGGATTGATCACCATACCGACTTACTCTTATTATTCGCCTTGCTATATGGGATGGTAAATCTGAGTGACTTGCCTATAGTAGAGAGATGACGATATTAAACCTTATTAAACCTTAGAATGGTATAATAATTTTCCCTTGTACACGGCAGCTTTTTGCCAACCGTAGGTTATACGGCGAGGATCAACCCAGACCCATTTCCTGCAGGAGAAACCATAAATTGTTGACCACCATGAGATGTCGATAGGTGATTAGTATTGGCGCCAGACCCGTCAGCTAAGAAGACCCAGCCTCGGAATAACCTTACCAAGATGAAAGGACAAAAGAATTGAGGAAAAGGTTATGCCATCACCGGAAGAGCCCAGAGAAAGGAATTATACTGAAGATCTGAGAAGACCGACACTGTCAAGAATAAGGATGGAGTATATGAGTTTTGATAGAACCATAACCATGTGTTCTAAGGGTGCTAGCACCCCAGACCCCTTTGATGATCGATGGATTTTGAGGAGACCCCCAAACCCTAACCTTTTCTTGCTAGCCTCTCCGAATCTCGAGGACGAGATTCATTTTAAGGGTGGTAGGTTTGTAACATCCCAAAATTCTAAATTTTGGAATGTTATAATAAATAGATAGATTTGATTGATTGTTTGATTGATTGACTGAAAGTGAGTGAATTCAAAACTCTTTGAAAGTTAAATGAGAGGGAATAAAAGGACTTTCCCAAACTTTCATATTTGCTTTCTGATCTCCATGAATTCAAATTCTTTTCAAACACAAAACCCCGGAGAGAAGATGACATGACTTCTTCCATTTATTTAAATGACAAGGGGTGTTGAAATATTTGAATTTCATTTGAAAATATTTCCGATTCTGGAACTTTATGCAACTCAATGATTTTCATGAGAGAAGATAAAATGACTTCTTCAAATTATATGAAATAGGAGTTGGGAGTTTCAAAGATTTAAATTCAAAGTTCTTTTGAATTTATTTTCAATTTGGAGTTATTTGAGTTTTATTCAAATTATTTTTCTCCAAAAATAAAATATATGGAAATTAGGGTAACATGATTCCCTACAATAGAAACTTGGAGAAAAATTAATTTGAAATCATTTTGGTATTTTTAAAATGATTTTTGTTGGATTCTATTAGAACAGTAGCACTCTTTGAATTATTAGAATTTGTGTGTATTTTATTTAATGCTAGAAAAATGTTCACGTGGTAGAAAATCTTTTTCTGAAAACTTTGATATATTATATGCCTATATTATATTTTCAGTTATTTTGTTTTTATTATTTTAGTTCTCTAAAAAAGGTTTTTAAAAAAATCCCTTCTCGGTCACTCACGAGAGTGAGATCTTATAGATATGATAAGATAATATTTTTGGTAATTTTGTGATAAAGATGCAAAGTAAATAAATAAGTATAGGAAGATTAATATGATGAAGATAGACCCGGGGGCCATAGGTTTCACTAGTGGCTTCTCTCAAGAGCATAAGTATTTTACGGTGGGTGAATGAATTATTGTTGAGCAATTGATAGAATTGAGCATAGTTATGAGAGTATCTAGGTATGATCATGTATATAGGCATCACGTCCGAGACAAGTAGATCGACTCCTGCCTGCATCTACTACTCTTACTTCACTCATCGACCGCTATCCAGCATGCATCTAGAGTATTAAGTTCATGGAAACAGAGTAACACCTTAAGCAAGATGACATGATGTAGAGGGATAAATTCATGCAATATGATAAAAACCCCATCTTGTTATCCTCGATGGCAACAATACAATATGTGCCTTGCTGCCCCTACTGTCACTTGGAAAGGACACCGCAAGATTGAACCCAAAGCTAAGCACTTCTCCCATTGCAAGAAAGATCAATCTAGTAGGCCAAACCAAACTGATAATTCGAAGAGACTTGCAAAGATAACCAATCATACATAAAAGAATTCAGAGAAGATTCAAATATTGTTCAAAGATAATCTTGATCATAAACCCACAATTCATCGGTCTCAACAAACACAGTGCAAAAAGAAGATTACATCGAATAGATCAACGCAAGAGAGGGGGAGAACTTTGTATTGAGATCCAAAAAGAGAGAAGAAGCCATCTAGCTAATAACTATGGACCCGAAGGTCTGAGGTAAACTACTCACACTTCATCGGAGAGGCTATGGTGTTGATGTAGAAGCCCTCCATGATGGATGCCCCCTCCGGCGGAGCTCCGGAACAGCCCCAAGATGGGATCTCGTGGATACAGAATGTTGCGGCGGTGGAATTAGGTTTTTCGCTGCGTATCTGATCTTTTGGGGGTACGTAGGTATATATAGGAGGAAGGAGTACGTCGGTGGAGCCACAGGGGACCCACGAGGGTGGAGGGCGCGCCTAGGGGGGAGGGTAGGCGCGCCCCTACCTCGTGGCCTCCTCCTTTGTTTCTTGACATAGGGTCCAAGTCTCCTGGATCACGTTTGTTGAGAAAATCACGTTCCTGAAGGTTTCGTTCCGTTTGGACTCCGTTTGATATTCCTTTTCTTCGAAACCCTAAAATAGGCAAAAACAACAATTCTGGGCTGGGCCTCCAGTTAATAGGTTAGTCCCAAAAGTAATATAAAAGTGGATAATAAATCCCAATAATGTCCAAAACAGTAGATAATATAGCATGGAGCAATCAAAAATTATAGATACGTTGGAGACGTATCAAGCATCCCCAAGCTTAATTCCTGCTCGTCCTCGAGTAGGTAAATGATAAAAAGATAATTTTTGATGTGGAGTGCTACTTGGCATAATTTTAATGTAATTCTTCTTAATTGTGGTATGAATATTTAGATCCAAAAGATTCAAGATAAAAGTTCATATTGACATAAAAATAATAATATTTCAAGCATACTAACAAAGCAATCATGTCTTCTCAAAATAACATGGCCAAAGGAAGTTATCCCTACAAAATCATATAGTCTGGCTATGCTCTATCTTCACCACACAAAATATTTAAATCATGCACAACCACGATGACAAGCCAAGCAATTGTTTCATACTTTTGACATTCTCAAACTTTTTCAATCTTCACGCAATACATGAGCGTGAGCCATGGATATATCACTATAGGTGGAATAGAATGGTGGTTGTGGAGAAGGCAAAAAAGGGAGAAGATAGTCTCACATCAACTAGGCGTATCAATGGGCTATGGAGATGCCCATCAATAGATATCAATGTGAGTGAGTAGGGATTGCCATGCAACGGATGCACTAGAGCTATAAGTGTATGAAAGCTCAACAAAAGAAACTAGTGGGTGTGCATCCAACTCGCTTGCTCACGAAGACCTAGGGCATTTTGAGGAAGCCCATCATTGGAATATACAAGCCAAGTTCTATAATGTAAAATTCCCACTAGTATATGAAAGTGATAACATAGGAGACTCTCTATCATGAAGATCATGGTGCTGCTTTGAAGCACAAGTGTGGTAAAAGGATATTAGCATTGCCCCTTGTCTCTTTTTCTCTCATTTATTGTTTGGGATTCTTTTGCCTCTTTTATTTATTTATTTTCGTCCGGAGTCTCATCCCGACTTATGGGGGAATCATAGTCCCCATCATCCTTTCCTCACTGGGACAATGCTATAGTAATGATGATCATCACACTTTTATTTGCTTACAACTCAAGAATTACAACTCAATACTTAGAACAAGATATGACTCTATATAAATGCCTCCGGCGGTGTACCGGGATGTGCAGTGACTCATGAGTGACATGTATGAAAGAATTATGAACGGTGGCTTTGCCACAAAGACGATGTCAACTACATGATCATGCTAAGCAATATGACAGTGATGGAGCGTGTCATAATAAACGGAACGGTGGAAAGTTGCATGGCAATATATCTCAGAATGGCTATGGAAATTCCATAATAGGTAGGTATGGTGGCTGTTTTGAGGAAGGTATATGGTGGGTGTATGATACCGGCGAAAGTTGCGCGGTATTAGAGAGGCTAGCAAAGGTGGAAGGAAGAAGAGTGCGTATAATCCATGGACTCAACATTAGTCATAAAGAACTCATATACTTATTGCAAAAATCAACAAGTCATCAAAGCAAAGTATTACGCGCATGGTCCTAGGGGGATAGATTGGTAGGAAAAGACCATCGCTCGTCCCCGACCGCCACTCATAAGGAAGACAATCAAAAAATAAATCATTCTCCGACTTCATCACATAACGGTTCACCATACATGCATGCTACGAGATTCACAAACTCTAACACAGGTATTTCTCAAATTCACAACTACTCTACTAGCACAACTTTAATATCACCATCTTCATATCTCAAAACAATTATCAAGCATCAAACTTCTCATAGTATTCAACACACTCATAAGAAAGTTTTACTATTCTTGCATACCAAGCATATTATGATTATTTAAGAGAATTACCATGCTATTTATGACTCTCAAAATAATCAAAGTTAAGCATGAGAGATCAATAGTTTCTATAAAACAAATCCACCACCGTGATCTAAAAAATTTAAGTGAAGTACTAGAGCAAAATTATATAACTCAAAAGATATAAGCGAAGCACATAGAGTATTCTAACAAATTCCAAATCATGTATGGATCTCTCAAAAGGTGTGTACATAAAGGATGATTGTGGTAAACTAAAAAGGAAAGACTCAAATCATACAAGACACTCTAAGCAAAACACATATCATGTGGTGAATAAAAATATAGCTCCAAGTAAAGTTACCGATAGAAGTAGACGAAAGAGGGGATGCCTTCCGGGGCATCCCCAAGATTTGGCTTTTAGGTGTCCTTATATTATCTTGGGGGTGCCATGGGCATCCCAAAGCTTAGGCTCTTGCCACTCCTTGTTCCATAATCCATCAAATCTTTACCCCAAAACTTGGAAACTTCACAACACAAAACTCAAAGTAGAAAATCTCGTGAGCTCCGTTAGCGAAAGAAAACAAAAGACCACTTCAAGGTACTGTAATGAACTCATTATTTATTTATATTGGTGTTAAACCTACTGTATTCCAACTTCTCTATGTATTATAAACTATTTTACTAGCCAAAGATTCATCAAAATAAGCAAACAACACACGAAAAACAGAATCTGTCAAAAACAGAACAGTCTGTAGTAATCTGTAGCTAGCACAAGATCTGGAACCCCAAAAATTCTAAAATAAATTTCTGGACGTGAGGAATTTATCTATTAATCATCTGCAAAAATAATTAACTAAATAGCACTTTCCAAATAAAAATGACAGCAGTTCTCGTGAGCGCTAAAGTTTCTGTTTTTTGCAGCAAGATAGCAAGACTTTCCCCAAGTCTTCCCAACGGTTCTACTTGGCACAAACACTAATTAAACACAAAAAAACACAACCAAAACAGAGGCTAGATAAATTATTTATTATTAAACAGGAACAAAAATCAAGGAATAAAAGTAAAATTGGGTTGCCTCCCAACAAGCGCAATCGTTTAACGCCCCTAGCAAGGCACAAAAAGCAAGGATAGATCTAGGTATTGCCATCTTTGGTAGGCAATCCGTAAGTGGATATCATAATAGATTCATAAGGTAATTTGATTTTATTTCTAGTAAAGTGTTCCATGCCTTTCCTTAACGGAAATTGGAATCTAATATTTCCTTCCTTCATATCAATAATTGCACCAATCTTTCTAAGGAAAGGTCTACCAAGAATAATAGGACATGAAGGATTGCAATCTATGTCAAGAACAATAAAATCTACGGGCACATAATTCCTATTTGCAACAATAAGAACATCATTGATTCTTCCCATAGGTTTCTTAATAGTGGAATCCGCAAGGTGCAAGTTTAAAGAGCAATCATCAAAATCACGGAAACCTAACAAATCACACAAAGTCTTGGGAATCGTGGAAACACTAGCACCTAAATCAGACAAAGCATAGAACTCATGATCTTTAATTTTCATTTTAATAGTTGGTTCCCACTCATCATAAAGTTTTCTAGGGATAGAAACTCCCAACTCAAGTTTTTCTGCATAAGATTGCATCAAGGCATCAATGATATGTTTAGTGAATGCTTAATTTTGACTATAAGCATGATGAGAATTTAGCACGGATTGCAACAAGGAAACACAACCAATCAAAGAGCAATTTTCATAATTAAATTCCTTGACATCCATAATAGTGGGTTTATTAGTATCTAGGGTTTTAATTTCTTCAATCCCACTTTCATCAAATTTAGCATCAAGATCTAAAAACTCTGAATTTTTGGAACGCCTTATAGGTAAAGGTGGATCATAATCAGTCCCACCATTATCAAGATTCATTTTGAAAAACAAAGATTTAATGGGGGACACACCAATAACTTTTAGATCTTCATCTGTATTTTCATAGGAACTAGAAGAACACGGTCTTATAAAGGCATCTTTCTTAGCATGCATCCTAGCGGTTCTTTCTTTGCACTCATCAATGGAAATTCTCATGGCTTTGAGAGACTCATTGATATCATGCTTAGGAGGAATAGATCTAAGCTTTAAAGAATCAACATCAAGAGAAATTCTATCAACGTTCCTAGCCAAATCATCAATCTTAAGCAATTTTTCTTCAATCAAAGCATTGAAATTCTTTTGCAAAGTAATAAATTCTTTAATATTAGATTCAAAATCAGAGGGTATCTAATTAAAATTTCCATAATAATTGTTGTAGGAATTACCATAATTATTTGAGGAATTACTAGGATAAGGCCTAGGATTAAAGTTTCCTCTATACATGTTGTTACCAAAATTATTCCTACCAACAAAATTCACGTCCAAAGATTCATTATTATTCTCAATCAAAGTAGACAAAGGCATATCATTAGGATCAGAAGAAACACTTTTATTAGCAAATAATTTCATAAGTTCATCCATCTTTCCACTCAAAACATTAATATCTTCTATCGCATGCACTTTTTTATTAGAAGATCTTTCAGTATGCCATTGAGAATAATTAACCATAATATTATCTAGGAGTTTAGTAGCTTCTCCTAAAGTGATTTCCATAAAAGTGCCTCCCATAGCCGAATCTAAAAGATTTCTAGAAGCAAAATTCAATCCGGCATAAAAGTTTTGTATAATCATCCACAAATTCAAACCATGAGTAGGGCAATTACGTATCATTAATTTCATCCTCTCCCAAGCTTGTGCAACATGTTCATGATCAAGTTGCTTAAAATTCATAATATCGTTTCTAAGAGAGATGATCTTAGCGGGAGAAAAATACTTAGAGATAAAAGCATATTTGCACTTGTTCCAAGAATCAATACTATTTTTAGGCAAAGATGAAAACCAAGCCTTAGCACGATCTCTAAGCGAAAAAGGAAATAACTTCAATTTAACAATATTATTGTAAATCAACGAAGCTATTTAGATGGGTAGCAGCATCTTCACTAGGAAGGCCGGAAAATGGATCTTTCATGACAAGATTCAGCAAAAGCGACATTAATTTCACAAGATTCAGCATCGATAAGAGGAGCAATCAGAGTGCTAATAAAATCATTGTTGTTGGTATTGGTAAAGTCACACAATTTAGTGTTATCTTGAGCCATCGTGACAAGCAAGCAATCCAAAACACAAGCAAACAAAAAGCAAATGGGCAAAAAGAGGCAAATAGAGAAAGAGAGGGAGGATAGAGAGAGAGAGGGTGAATAAAATGGCAAGGGTGAAGTGGGGGAGAGGAAAACGAGAGGCAAATGGAAAATAATGTAATGCGAAAGATAAGGGTATGTGATGGGTACTTGGTATGTTGACTTTTGCGTAGACTCCCCGGCAACGGTGCCAGAAATATTCTTGCTACCTCTTGAGCACTCCGTTAGATTTCCTTGAATAGGAAAGGATGATGCAGCAAAGTAGCGTAAGTATTTCCCACAGTTTTTGAGAACCAAGGTATCAATCCAGTAGGAGGCTACGCGTGAGTCCCTCGTACCTGCACAAAACAAATAACTCCTCGCAACCAACGCGATAAGGGGTTGTCAATCCCTTCTCGGTCACTCACGAGAGTGAGATCTGATAGATATGATAAGATAATATTTTTTGTAATTTTGTGATAAAGATGCAAAGTAAAATAAAAGCAAATTAAAAAGCAAAGTAAATAAATAAGTATAGGAAGATTAATATGATGAAGATAGACCCAGGGGCCATAGGTTTCACTAGTGGTTTCTCTCAAGAGCATAAGTATTTTACGGTGGGTGAACGAATTACTGTTGAGCAATTGACAGAATTGAGCATAGTTATGAGAGTATCTAGGTATGATCATGTATATAGGCATCATGTCCGAGACAAGTAGACCGACTCCTGCCTGCATCTACTACTATTACTCCACTCATCGACCGCTATCCATCATGCATCTTGAGTATTAAGTTCATGGAAATAGAGTAACACCTTAAGCAAGATGTAGAGGGATAAATTCATGCAATATGATAAAAACCCCATCTTGGTATCCTTGATGGCAACAATATAATACGTGCCTTGCTGCCCCTACTGTCACTGGGAAAGGACACCGCAAGATTGAACCCAAAGCTAAGCACTTCTCCCATTGCAAGAAAGATCAATCTAGTAGGCCAAACCAAACTGATAATTCGAAGAGACTTGCAAAGATAACCAATGATACATAAAAGAATTCAGAGAAGATTCAAATATTGTTCATAAATAATCTTGATCATAAACCCACAATTCATCGGTCTCAACAAACACACTGCAAAAAGAACATTACATCGAATAGATCAACACAAGAGAGGGGGAGAACTTTGTATTGAGATCCAAAAAGAGAGAAGAAGCCATCTAGCTAATAACTATGGACCGAAGGTCTGAGGTAAACTACTCACACTTCATCAGAGTGGCTATGGTGTTGTTGTAGAGGCCCTCCGTGATGGATACCCCCTCCGGCGGAGCTCCGGAACATGCCCCAAGATGGGATCTCATGGATACAGAAAGTTGCGGCGATGGAATTAGGTTTTTGGCTCCGTATCTGATTATTTGGGGGTACATAGGTATATATAGGAGGAAGGAGTACGTAGGTGGAGCAATAGGGGGCCCACGAGGATGGAGGGCGCGCCTGGGGGGGTAGGCGCGCCCCCTACCTCGTGGCCTCCTTTGTTTCTTGACGTAGGGTCCAAGTCTCCTGGATCACGTTTGTTGAGAAAATCATGTTCCCGAAGGTTTCATTCCGTTTGGACTCCGTTTGATATTCCTTTTCTTCGAAACCCTAAAATAGGCAAAAAAAACAGCAATTCTGGGCTGGGCCTCCAGTTAATAGGTTAGTCCCAAAAGTAATATAAAAGTGGATAATAAAGCCCAATAATGTCCAAAATAGTAGATAATATAGCATGGAGCAATCAAAAATTATAGATACGTTGGAGACGTATCAACACTCTTCCAAACCCACTTTCAATAATGTTGCAAACACTATTATCAATCTCATGTTAAACATGGGGCTTAAATAAATTTCTAAGATCATAAGAAGAATCAACCCAATCATGATCATTGCAACAAGTAGAGGACGTAGCAAAACAAGCATCCCCAAGCTTAGGGTTTTGCATATTATTAGCACAATTTACATCAATAGAATTTATAATAAAATCATTGCAATCATGATTTTTATTCAAAGATCTATCGTGAATAGCTTCATAAAGTAATTCATCACACTTTTCAGATTCACAAATTTCAAGCAAAACCTCATAAAGATAATCTAGTGCACTCAACTCACTAGCAATAGGTTCATCATAATTGGATCTCTTAAAGTGATTAGTAAGTGGATGAGGATCCATAAACTTTTAGCAAGGGAAGATGCAAGCAAAAAGAATGTACATGGTAACACAAGATCGAACGGAACTAGGGCGAATAAAACAGGAAAGGTGAAGTGGGGGAGAGGAAAACGAGAGGCGAATGGAAAATAATGTAATGCGAGGGAGAAGAGTTTATGATGAGTACTTGGTATGTCTTGACTTGAGCGTAGATCTCCCCAGCAACGGCGCCAGAAATCCTTCTTGCTACCTCTTGAGCATGCGTTGGTTTTTCCTTGAAGAGGAAAGGGTGATGCGCCAAGTAGCGTAAGTATTTCCCTTAGTTTTTGAGAACCAATGTATCAATCCAGTAGGAGACTACACGCAAATCGCCTAGTACCTGCACAAACAATCAAGAACAACCAACGCGGTAAAGGGGCTGTGAATCCCTTCACGGCCACTTGCAAAAGTGAGATCTGATAAAGATAATAAGATAAATATTTTTGGTATTTTTGTTGTATAGATTGAAAAGTAAAGATTGCAAAATAAATAGTAAACTAGAATTGTAGATCGGAAACTTATATGATGTAAGTAGACCCGGGGCCATAGGTTTCACTAGTGGCTTCTCTCAAGATAGCATATATTACGGTGGGTGAACAAATTACTGCCGAGCAATTGATAGAAAAGCGCATAGTTATGAGAATATCTAGGCATGATCATGAACATAGGCATCATGTCCGTGTCAAGTAGACCGAAACAATTCTGCATCTACTACTATTACTCCACGCATCGACCGCTATCTAGCAGGCATCTAGAGTATTAAGTTCATAAGAACAGAGTAACGCATTTGGCAAGATGACATGATGTAGAGGATAAACTCAAGCAATATGATATAAACCCCATCTTTTTATCCTCGATGGCAACAACACAATACATGTCGATTCCCTTTCTGTCACTGGGATCGAGCACCGCAAGATTGAACCCAAAGTTAAGCACTTCTCCCATTGCAAGAATGATCAATCTAGTAGGCCAAACTAAACCGATAATTCGAAGAGACTTGCAAAGATATCAAATCATGCATATAAGAATTCAGAGAAGAATCTAATATTGTTCATAGATAATCTTGATCATAAACCCACAATTCATCGGATCTCGGCAAACACACCGCAAAAAGTATTACATCGAATAGATCTCCAAGAACATCGAGGAGAACTTTGTATTGAGAACCAAAGAGAGAGAAAAAGCCATCTAGCTAATAACTATGGACCCGAAGGTCTGTGGTAAACTACTCATACATCATCGAAGAGGCTATGGTGTTGATGTAGGAGCCCTCCGTGATCGAATCCCCCTCTGGCAGATAGTCAGAAAAGGCCCCAAGATGGGATCTCGCGAGTACAGAAGGTTGCGGCGGTGGAAAAGAGGTTTCGTGGCTCTCTTGGATGTTTTCAGGGTATAAGTGTATATATAGGCAAAAGAAGTAGGTCGGTGGAGCTACGAGGGGCCCACGAGGGTGGGGGGCGCGTGATAACCCACAAGTGTAGGGGATCGCAACAGCTTTCGAGGGTAGAGTATTCAACCCAAATTTATTGATTCGACACAAGGGGAGCCAAAGAATATTCTCAAGTATTAGCAGCTAAGTTGTCAATTCAACCACGCCTGGAAACTTAGTATCTGCAGCAGAGTGTTTAGTAGTAAAGTAATATGATAGTGGTGGTAGCAGCAACAAAAGTAAAGACAGCAAAAGTAATATTTTTGGTATTTTGTAGTGATTGTAACAGTAGCAGCGGGAAAGTAAATAAGCGTAAACCAGTATATGGAAAACTCGTAGGCACCGGATTAGTGATGGATAATTATGCCGGATGCGGTTCATCATGTAACAGTCATAACATAGGGTGACACAGAACTAGCTCCAATTCATCAATGTAATGTAGGCATGTATTTCGTATATAATCATACGAGCTTATGGAAAAGAACTTGCATGCCATCTTTTGTCGTACCCTCCCGTGGCAGCGGGGTCCTATTGGAAACTTAGGGATATTAAGGCCTCCTTTTAATAGAGAACCGGAACAAAGCATTAGCACATAGTAAATACATGAACTCCTCAAACCACGGTCATCACCGGGAGTGGTCCCGATTATTGTCACTTCGCGGTTGTCGGATCATAACACATAGTAGGTGACTATAGACTTGCAAGATAGGATCAAGAACTCACATATATTCATGAAAACATAATAGGTTCAGATCTGAAATCATGGCACTCGGGCCCTAGTGACAAGCATTAGGCATAGCAAAGTCATAGCAACATCAATCTCAGAACATAATGGATACTAGGGATCAAACCCTAACAAAACTAACTCGATTACATGATAAATCTCATCCAACCCATCACCGTCCAGCAAGCCTATGATGGAATTACTCACGCATGGCGGTGAGCATCATGATTTTGGTGATGCAGGATGGTTGATGGTGATGACGGTGACAAATCCCCCTCTCCGGAGCCCCGAACGGACTCCAGATCAGCCCTCCCTAGAGGTTTTAGGGCTTGGCGGCGACTCCGTATCGTAAAAGGCGACGATTTCTTCTCCTTTATTTTTTCTCTCTCCGAAAGTGAATATATAGAGTTGGAGTTAGCATCAGAGGGTTTCCAGGGGGGCCACGAGGTAGGGGGGCGCGCCCTAGGGGGGGCACCCTCGTGAGAAGGGTGTGGGCCCCCTGATCTTCATCTTTTGCGAGGATTTTTTATTGTTTTTTCTAAGATGTTCCGTGGAGTTTCAGGTCATTCCGAGAATATTTGTTTTCTGCACATAAAACAACTCCATGGTAATTCTGCTGAAAACAGCATCAGACCGGGTTAGTTCCATTCAAATCATACAAATTAGAGTCCAAAACAAGGGCAAAAGTGTTTGGAAAAGTAAATACGACGGAGACGCATCAACTCCCCCAAGCTTAAACCATTTCTTGTCCTCAAGCAATTCAGTTGACAAACTGAAAGAAAGAAATAAAAAAATTTACAAACTCTGTTTTCTCTTGTTGTTGTAACTATGTCAAGCCAGCATTCAAGTTTTCAGCATAGATCATAACTAACCACATTTGCAATAATTCTCAGGTCTCATAATTACTCATATCAATAGCATAATCAACTAGCAAGTCATAATAATAAATGTTGGATGACAACACTTTCTCAAAACAATTATAATATGATATAACAGGATGGTATCTCGCTAGCCCTTTCTGAGACCGCAAAACATAAATGCAGAGCACCTTTAAAGATCAAGGACTGACTAGACATTGTAATTCATGGTAAAAGAGATCCAATCATAGTCACACCCAATATAAATTAACAATAATGAATGCAAATGACAGCTGCGCTCTCCAGCTAGTGCTTTTTAATAAGAGGGTGATGACTCAGCATAAAAGTAAATGGATAGGCCCTTCGCAGAGGGAAGCAGGGATTTGTAGAGGTGCCAGAGCTCGGTTTTGAAATAGAGATAAATTGTATTTTGAGCAGTATACTTTCATTGTCAACGTAGCAACTAAGAGATGGAGATATCTTCCATGCTAAACACATTATAGGCGGTTCCCAAACAGAATGGTAAAGTTTATACTCCCCCTCCACCAACAAACATCAATCCATGGCTTGCTCGAAACAACGAGTGCCTCCAACATACATCAGGTCCCAGGGGGAGTTTTGTTTGCAATTAATTTTGATTTAGTTTGCATAAAGCATGGGACTGGGCATCCCGGTGACCAGCCATTTTCTCATGAGTGAGGAGCTTGAGTCCACTCCTCTTGAGAATAACCCGCCTAACACGGAAGATAAGGAAAGCCTTGGTTGATACATGAGCTATTCGAGCATACAAAACAGAATGTTCATTTGAAGGTTTAGAGTTTGGCACATACAAATTTACTTGGAACGGCACGTAGATACCGCATATAGGAAGGTATAGTGGACTCATCTGGAATAACTTTGGGGTTTAAGGGAATAGATGCACAAGCAGTATTCCCGCTTAGTACAAGTGAAGGCTAGCAAAAGACTGGGAAGCGACCAACTAGAGAGCGACAACAACCATGTACATGCATTAAAATTAATAAACATTGGATGCAAGCATGAGTAGGATATAATCCACCATGAACATAAATATCGTGAAGGCTGTGTTGATTTGTTTCAACTACATGCGTGAACATGTGCCAAGTCAAGTTACTTAAATCATTCAAAGGAGGATACCACCCCATCATACCACATCATAATCATCTCAATAGCATGTTGGCACACAAGGTAAACCATTATAACTCATAGCTAATCAAGCATGGCACAAGAAACTACGATCTCTAATTGTCATTGCAAACATGTTTATTCATAATATGCTAAATCAAGAACGCGGGACTCATCATATTTACAAAAACAAAAGAGGTCGAGTTCATACCAGCTTTTCTCATCTCAGTCAGTCCATCATATATCATCATAATTGCCTTTCACTTGCACGAACGAACAGTGGGAATAATAATAAGAGTGCATGTGCATTGGACTAAGCTGGAATCTGCGAGCATTCAATAAATACGAGAAGACAAGGCAATATGGGCTCTTTGGTTAATTCAACAATAATGCATATAAGAGCCACTTCAACAATTTAATTATGGTCTTCTCCTACTGACCCCCAAAGAAAAGAAAAGAAATAAAAGTATTTAGACGGGAAAGCTCCCAACAAGCAAAAGAAGAACGGGAAATATTTTTGGGTTTTCTTTTTAATTATTACTACTACAGCAGAAAAATAAACTACTACTAATTTTTTGGTTTTTCTTAAGGTTTAACAAACACACAAGAAGAAAGCAGGAAAAAGAAAATAAACTAGCATGGATATTACAGTGAAAAGGTATGAGCATCGACATCTAGCAATGAGTGTGTGTGAACATAAATGTAATATCGGTGAGAAATACGTACTCCCCCAAGCTTAAGCTTTTGGCCTAAGTTGGTCTATGGCCACGGCTGGCTTGGCGGATATCCATAATAATAGTTGGGGGTCGTACTGCGATGAGGAAGAAGAAGGCTCCGATTGCCACTGGCTGGCAATCATCTCCGGATCCCACTGATAGTTAGACTGTCGTGAAGGATCAAATTGTGGTTCTGGTTCTGGCTTCTCGGCTGGTGCAGGGTTCCGGTAGGCGTGAATAGCCATCAACGGAACAAGGTATGTGCCTATAGTCAAATCAAACAAAGAAGGAGCAGGCAAGGTAATAGTCCCAGGATGATGTTTATTAAAGAACAATTGATATTTAAGCTCTCCTGCCCTATTCTTAACAATAAAATCATGTGCCACCATACTTTTATGATTTAGATAAACACGGGGCAGCACCTTTTCTTCCTTCTCAGCATGCCTAATAGGTATGTTAAAATACGTGGCTAGGCATGTAGCATAGATGCCTCCAAAGATGGGGCCCTTAGTACTGTTCATATTTAATCGTCTAGCAATAATACCGCCCATACTAAAAGTGTTATGACTGTATAAACCTTGGAGTAGAATAATTATATCAAGGATACTAAGGTTTCCACAGTTTCCGCATCCAATTAAACAACGACCAGCAAATATTGCAAAGTAACATAAAATAGGAAAATGTATGCTAGTGATTCGTGCATCGGAAACCTTCCTAGTTTCTCCTATAGTGATATTATTAATAAATCCCTCCACATCATCATGGTGTGGTTCTTCTGTCTTGCCCTCAAAAGGGACTAAACAAATCCGATAGAAATCATAAAGTGACATCTCCTTTTGCTCATCATATAAATGAAACTCCACCATGGGTGGTGAGTTCCTAGAATGAAAATGAAAGTTTTGCACAAAGGTATTTGTGAGTAAGAGATACTGATCGCACTGGTCGTGGAGGAAAGCGGTGAGGCCTGCATTGTGAGCCAATTCATGAAAATCTTCATAAATCCCAGCTGCTCTCAAGAAATCTTCGGAAGGCCATTCACACGCCCGAACCTCCGTGGTGCGTGGCAAATTATACTTAGGCTTGGGTGTCTTTTCCTTCGAGCTTTGGCTCGATGAGCCCCTCAAGAATCTCCTCACTATTTTCTAAAATAATCTGAAATTTTTAGTAACTTCAAAACAAAAGTGAACCAACTTCAATAAAACTGATAGGAACTACTCCTACAAGTGCCTAGAGCCTATATCAAGCATTAGAACTACTTAGAACCATATAAATTTGACATGCAAGCTCAAGAACATGGTCACCTATGCAGCACAAATTTGCAAAGAATAAAGCACTACAACAAAAAATAATTGGACCAATGGAGGAGTCACATACCAAGGAACAATCTCCCCAAGCAGTTTTGCGAGAGGTGCTTTGAGCAAGGAGATCGAAAATCACAGCAAAAGTGGTTGGAACTCGTGCTTGAGTTGGTTTTTCGGGTTTGTGTGAGACAGAGGAAGAAGATGGGTGATGGGATAAGTGGACGAGGGCCACCGTGGGCCCACGATGCAGGGGGCGCGCCCTATGGGGGGGGGCGCCCACCACCCTCGTGGCCAGGTGGCAGCTCCTCCCGCGGTAATTTTTGCACAGTAAATCCTCAAATATTCCCGAAAAAATCATATTAAATTGGCATGTCATTCTGAGGACTTATATTTTCGGGATATTTTTATATTGCACGGATAATCAGATAACAGACAGAAAAATATCTATTTTTATTTTATTTCTACTAATTAACAGAAAGTATAGATAGGGTACAGAAGTTTATGCTTCTAGTTTCATCCATCTCATGCTCATCAAAAAGAATCCACTAACAAGGTTGATCAAGTCTTGTTAACAAACTCATTCCAATAATCATGGAACCGAAGAAATTTCGAATAACACTAAGTTACCTCAACGGGGATATGCACATCCCCTATAATAAGTATATGATATTTCTTTTTGACAGTAGGAAGCGGAAATTCAAAACCTCCAATTATAATCGAAGGAATTTTTCCAATGGAGTTGATACTATGAACTTGAGGTTGTTTCCTCGGAAAGTGTACCGTATGCTCATTACCATTAACATGAAAAGTGACATTGCCTTTGTTGCAATCAATAACAGCCCCTGCAGTATTAAGAAAAGGTCTTCCAAGAATAATAGACATACTATCATCCTCGGGAATATCAAGAATAACAAAGTCTGTTAAAATAGTAACGTTTGCAACCACAACAAGCACATCCTCACAAATACCAACATGTATAGCAGTTGATTTATCAGCCATTTGCAAAGATATTTCGGTAGGTGTCAGCTTATTCAAGTGAAGTCTACAATATAAAGAGAGATGCATAACATTAACACTGGCTCCAAGATCACATAAAGCAGTTTTAATATAATTTCTTTTAATGGAGCAAGGTATAGTAGGTACTCCGGGATCTCCAAGTTTCTTTGGTATTCCACCCTTCAAAGTATAATTAGCAAGCATGGTGGAAATCTCAGCTTCCGGTATCTTTCTTTTATTAGTAATGATATCCTTCATATATTTAGCATAAGGATTTGTTTTGAGCACATCATTTAATCACATATGCAAAAAGATAGGCCTAATCATTTCAGCAAAGCGCTCAAAATCCTCGTCATCCTTTTTCTTGGATGATTTTGGAGGAAAAGGCATGGGTTTCTGAACCCAAGGTTCCCTTTCTTTACCATGTTTCCTAGCAACAAAGTCTCTTTTATCATAACGTTGATTCTTTGATTGTGGGTTATCAAGATCAACAGCAGGTTCAATTTCTACATCATTGTTATTACTAGGTTGAGCATCATCATGAACATCATCATTAATATTTTTTATTAGGTTCATGTTCATTACCAGATTGTGTTTCAGCATCAGACATAGATATATCATTTGGATTATCAAGTGGTTCAGCAATAGGTTCACTAGAAGTTTGCACACTTCTATCATTTTTCTTTTTCTTCTTTTTAGAAGAACTAGGAACATCAATATTATTTCTCTGAGAATCTTGCTCGATTCTCTTAGGGTGGCCTTCAGGATACAAAGGTTCCTGAGTCATTCTACCAGTTCTAGTAGCCACTCTAACAGCATAATCATTTTTCTTACTATTAATTTCATCAAGCACTTCTTTTTGAGCCTTAAGTACTTGTTCTACTTGAGTGGTAACCATAGAAGCATGTTTGCTAACAAGTTTAAGTTCATCTTTAATATTAGCCATATAGTCACCCAAGCGTCTAATCATATAAGCATTTTCTTTTAATTGTCTACCAAAATAAGCATTGAAGTCGTCTTGCTTATACATAAAGTTATCAAACTCATCCAAGCACTGACTAGCAATTTTAGTAGGAGGAACTTCAGCTTTATCATATCTATAAAGAGAATTTACCTTTACTACCTGTGTCGGGATATCGGGGTCAGGAGGTTCTTCAAAAATAAATAATTGAGATCATAAGTTTCTTCAACAGGTTGTGAATTAAGACCATGTATTTCTTTAATAGGAGGTAAATTCTTAATGTCTTCAGCTTTAATACCTTTTCTTTCATAGATTTCTTTGCCTCTTGCATATCTTCAGGACTGAGAAATAGAACACCCCTCTTCTTCGGAGTTGGTTTAGGAATAGGCTCCGTAATTGGAGAAGGAGCTGGCTCAGGAGCTGGCTCAGGAGGTGCCCAATTATTTTCATTTGTCAACATATTATTCAATAGAATTTCAGCTTCATCTGGTGTTCTTTCCCTAAAAAGAGAACCAGCACAACTATCCAGGTAATCTCTGGAAGCATCGGTTAGTCCATTATAAAAGATATCAAGTATTTCGGGTTTCTTAAGAGGATGATCAGGCAAAGCATTAAGTAACTTGAGAAGCCTCCCCTAAGCTTGTGGGAGACTCTCTTCTTTAATTTGCACAAAGTTGTATATTTCCCTCAGAGCTGCTTATTTCTTATGAGCAGGGAAATATTTAGCAGAGAAGTAATAAATCATATCCCGGGGACTACGCACACAACCAGGATCGAGAGAATTAAACCATATCTTAGCATCACCCTTTAATGAGAACGGAAATATTTTGAGTATATAGAAGTAACGTGATCTCTCATCATTAGTGAACAGTGCAGCTATATCATTTAACTTAGTAAGATGTGCCACAACAGTTTCAGATTCATAGCCATAAAATGGATCAAATTCAACCAAAGTAATTATATCAGGATCAATAGAGAATTCATAATCTTTATCAGGAACACATATAGGTGAAGTAGCAAAAGCAGGGTCGGGTCTCATTTTATCTCTAAGTGATTCTTTGTTCCATTTAATTAATAACCTCTTCAGCTCATATCTATCTTTGCAAGCAAAAATAGCGGCAGAAGATTCCATATCAAAAAAATAACCCTTAGGAATAACAGGTATATTTTCATCATCACTATCATCATCGTATTCAGATTCAATAATTTCTTTTTCTCTAGCCCTAGCAATTTGTTCATCAAGAAATTCACCAAGGGGCACAGTAGTATCAGACATAGAAGAAGTTTCATCATAAGTTCATGCAAAGCAGAAGTGGCATCATCAATAACATGCGACATATCAGAACGAATAGCAGAAGCAGGTGTAGGTGTCACAAACTTACTCATAACAGAAGGTGAATCAAGTGCAGAGCTAGATGGCAGTTCCTTACCTCCCCTCGTAGTTGAGGGATAGATCTTGGTTTTTGGATCTCTCAAGTTCTTCATAATGATAAGCAGATATAAATCCCAAGTGACTCAAAGAATAGAGCTATGCTCCCCGGCAACAACGCCAGAAATTAGTCTTGATAACCCACAAGTGTAGGGGATCGCAACAGCTTTCGAGGGTAGAGTATTCAACCCAAATTTATTGATTCGACACAAGGGGAGCCAAAGAATATTCTCAAGTATTAGCAGCTGAGTTGTCAATTCAACCACACCTAGAAACTTAGTATCTGCAGCAGAGTGTTTATTAGCAAAGTAATATGATAGTGGTGGTAGCAGCAACAAAAGTAAAGACAGCAAAAGTAATATTTTTGGTATTTTGTAGTGATTGTAACAGTAGCAGCGGGAAAGTAAATAAGCGTAAACCAGTATATGGAAAACTCGTAGGCACCGGATCAGTGATGGATAATTATGCCGGATGTGGTTCATCATGTAACAATCATAACATAGGGTGACACAGAACTAGCTCCAATTCATCAATGTAATATAGGCAAGTATTCCGTATATAGTCATACGTGCTTATGGAAAAGAACTTGCATGGCATCTTTTGTCCTACCCTCCCGTGGCAGCGGGGTCCTATTGGAAACTTAGGGATATTAAGGCCTCCTTTTAATAGAGAACTGGAACAAAGCATTAGCACATAGTGAATACATGAACTCCTCAAACAACGGTCATCACCGGGAGTGGTCCCGATTATTGTCACTTCGGGGTTGCCGGATCATAAAACATAGTAGGTGACTATAGACTTGCAAGATAGGATCAAGAACTCACATATATTCATGAAAACATAATAGGTTCAGATCTGAAATCATGGCACTTGGGCCCTAGTGACAAGCATTAGGCATAGCAAAGTCATAGCAACATCAATCTCAGAACATAATGGATACTAGGGATCAAACCGTAACAAAACTAACTCGATTACATGATAAATCTCATCCAAACCATCACCGTCCAGCAAGCCTATGATGGAATTACTCACGCACGGCGGTGAGCATCATGAAATTGGTGATGGAGGATGGTTGATGATGACGAAGGCGACGAATCCCCCTCTCCGGAGCCCCGAACAGATTCTAGATCAGCCCTCCCGAGAGGTTTTAGGGCTTGGCGGCGGCTCCGTATCGTTAAACGTGATGATTTCTTCTCCTTTATTTTTCTCCTTCCGAAAGCGAATATATAGAGTTGGAGTTGGCGTCGGAGGGTTTCCAGGGGGGCCCACGAGGTAGGGGGCGCGCCCTAGGGGGGGCACCCTCGTGAGAAGGGTGTGGGCCCCCTGGTCTTCATCTTTTGCGAGGATTTTTTATTGTTTTTTCTAAGTTGTTCCGTGGATTTTCAGGTCATTCCAAGAATATTTGTTTTCTGCACATAAAACAACACCATGGTAATTCTGCTGAAAACAGCGTCAGTCCGGGTTAGTTCCATTCAAATCATACAAATTAGAGTCCAAAACAAGGGCAAAAGTGTTTGGAAAAGTAGATACGACGGAGACGTATCAGCGCGCCTACCCCCCTGGGTGCGCCCTCCTGCCTCGTGGCCGCCTCATTGTGTCTCTGACTTCCACTCCAAGTCTCCTGGATTGCGTTTGTTCGAAGAAAGATCCTCGTGAAGGTTTCATTCCGTTTGGATTCCGTTTGATATTCTTTTTCTGCGAAACACTAAAATAGGCAAAAAACAACAATTTGCACTGGGCCTTCAGTTAATAGGTTAGTCCCAAAAATAATATAAAAGAGTATATTAAAGCCGATTAAACATCCAAAATATATAATATAATAGCACAATCAAAAATTATAGATATGTTGGAGACGTATCACTCCTCGGTGTGAGCTCTTCTTGCACTTCCAGGCTCGCTTTATTGCTCGGTGATCCCATGGCTTGATGAGGATCAGGGTGAGTAGAGATGCCAGCCAGTGTATCCCTCTCGGAGGCCGGAGGGTGAATCCCAGAGGGGCTTTCCTCTTCTTCCTCCATAGCAACCTCTTCGGCTTCATCCCTCGTTAGATCTTCCTGGACCGACCTTATGTCTCCTTCTCCATTGTTGAAGGGTGAGGAAGACATCACGTTGGTCGAGTTGAATCTGTCAGAAAACAGCAAGAAAAGAGAACAAGGGATTTCTCCGAGATACGGTGATCAACAGGTTCGGGAAGTATATATAGATTTTTTTATCTTTGAGTACAAGCATAAGGTAGAAAAACAGAGTACGGAAGGTGTCCCAGGTGGGCACAACCCACCTGGGCGCGCCAGGTTCCTGGCACGCCATGGTGTCTTGTGCCCACCAGGGGACGCTTCCTGGAAGTTTCTTTATTCCTAAAATTCTTAAATATTCCAAAACCGATAAAACATATTTTTGTGGATTTTTCGGAGTCCGTTTACTTACCGTATCACGTACCTCCTTATTTTCACGATTCTGGAGTGTTCCGGAAGGACTCTTTTATGTGTTCTTCCGGTGTCATAGTTTGGATAATATTACTTTCAACATTAATAGGCATACCTGAGATATAATGGTTTATTCGTTGCCCATTGACAACCTTCGAGTTAGTACCTTTGGAATTATTTATTTTGATGGCTCCAGACCGGTAAACCTCCTCGATGACGTATGGGCCTTCCCATTTTGAGAGGAGTTTTCCTGGAAAGAATCTGAAAGAGAGTTGTACAAAAGAACATATTCTCCAACCTTAAACTCATGCCTTTGAATTCTTTTGTCATGCCCTCTTTTAACTTTTTCTTTGAATAATTTTTCATTTTCATAAGCTTGGGTTCTCCATTCATCTAATGAGCTAATATCAAATAACCTCTTTTCACCAAGAAGTTTGAAATCATAATTGAGTTCTTTGATGCCCTAATATCCTTTATGTTCTAACTCAAGAGGCAAATGACATGCTTTTCCATAAACCATTTTATAAGGAGACATACCCATATGTTTTTTATATGTTGTTCTATAAGCCCAAAGTGCATCATCTAATTTCTTAGACCAATTCTTCCAGGACCTATTGAAAGTGTTTTGCAAAATTAGTTTTATTTCTCTATTGCTAAGTTCAACTTGACCACTAGACTGAGGATGATATGGTGATGAAATTCTATGGTTAACATCATACTTGGCAAGCATTTTACGGAAATCACCATGAATAAAGTGTGAACCGCCATCAGTCATTAAATATCTAGGGACTCCAAACCTTGGGAAAATATTTTCCTTAAGCATCTTAATAGAGGTGTTGTGATCAACACTACTGGTTGGAATAGCTTCTACCCATTTAGTAACATAATCAGCAGAAACCAAAACATGTCTATACCCATTAGAGGAAGGAAAAGGTCCCATGTAATCAAATCCCTAAGCATCAAATGGTTCAACAACAAGTGAATAATTGATAGGCATTTCTTGATGCTTACCAATATTACCTATTCTTTGACATTCATCACAAGATAAGACGAACTTACGGTCATCCTTGAAGAGAGTAGGCCAATAAAATCCAGATTGCAATACCTTGTGAGAAGTTCTATCTCCAGCATGATGCCCTCCATAAGCCTCGGAGTGACATTTCCGTAGGATTTTTCCCTGTTGATGCTCAGGTACACAACGACTAATAATAACATCTACTCATTTATAACGATGTGGGTCATCCTAAAAGTAATGTCTTAAATCATAGAAGAAAATTTTCTTTTGTTGGTATGTAAAGCTAGGTGGTAAATATTTAGCAACAATGTAATTAGCATAGTCAGCATACCAAGGAGTACCATGAGAAACATTTATTGCAGCTAACTTCTCATCAAGAAAACTATCATCAATAGGTAGTGGGTCATCAAGCACATTTTCAAGCCTATACAAATTATCAGCAACTAGGTTC
Source organism: Triticum aestivum (assembly GCF_018294505.1). Lineage (NCBI taxonomy): Eukaryota > Viridiplantae > Streptophyta > Magnoliopsida > Poales > Poaceae > Triticum > Triticum aestivum. The sequence goes on along the minus strand of NC_057806.1, from coordinate 76,089,417 downwards.
TCAGCTCCTTTTCTATCAATGATAGGTAAATCAAATTCTTCTAACAAGAGAACCCATCGAACAAGTCTAGGTTTAGGATCTTTCTTTTCCATAAGATATTTAATAGCAGCATGGTCTGTGTGAAAAGTTACTTTGGAATCAACAATATAAGGTATAAATTTATCACAAGCAAACACAACTGCTAAGAATTCTTTTTCAGTAGTTGCATAATTTCTTTGAGCACTGTATAGAGTTTTACTAGCATAATGAATAACATTAAGTTTCTTATCAACTCTTTGTCCTAGAATTGCACCAACAGCATAATCACTAGCATCACACATAATTTCAAAAGGCAAGTTCCAATCAGGTGGTTGAACAATAGGTGTAGAAATTAAAACTTTCTTAAGTTTTTCAAAGGCTTCTAAACAATCATCATAAAAAAAGGAATATCCTTCTGCAAGAGACTAGTGAGAGGCCTAGAATTTTTTTAAAAGTCGTTAATAAATCTCCTATAGAAACCAGCATGACCTAAGAAACTACGAATACCTTTTATATCTTTAGGACATGGCATTTTCTCAATTGCGTCAACCTTATCTTGATCCACTTCAATACCTCTTTCAGAAATTTTATGACCCAAGACAATGCCTTCATTAACCATAAAGTGGCACTTCTCCCAATTCGAGACAAGATTTGTTTGTTCACATCTCTGCAAAACTTGATCAAGATTGCTTAAACAATCATCAAAAGACTTCCCATAAACAGAAAATTCATCCATGAAAACCTCAACTATCTTTTCACAAAAGTCAGAGAATATAGCAGTCATACATCTTTGAAAGATAGCAGGTGCATTACATAAACCAAAAGGCATACGTCTATAAGCATAGTTTCCAAAGGGACAAGTAAAAGTGGTCTTTTCTTGATCAGGTTGAGAAACATGTATTTGTGAAAAGCCAGAATATCCATCAAGGAAGCAAAAGTGTGTGTGCTTAGATAACCTTTCAAGAATTTGATCAATAAAAGGCAAAGGGTAATGATCTTTTCTAGTTGCTTTGTTTAGTTTTCTAAAATCTATTACCATTCTATAGCCCGTAACAATTCTTTGTGGAATAAGTTCATTCTTATCATTAGGAACAACAGTAATACCTCCTTTCTTAGGACCACAATGAACATGACTTACCCATCTACTATTAGCTATGGGATAGATTATAGCTACTTCCAGAAGTTTTAGTATTTCTGTTCTTACCACTTCTTTCATCTTCGGATTTAACCGACGTTGGTGATCAACAACGGGTTTAGCATCAGGTTCCATATTAATTTTATGCTGACATAGAGTGGGACTAATGCCCTTTAAATCATCAAGAGTATATCCAACAGCAGCTCGGTGCTTCTTTAGAACTTTCAATAATCTTTCTTCTTCATGTTCTGAAAGGTTAGCACTAATGATAACATGATATATCTTCTTTTCATCAAGATACACATATTTCAAAGTGTTAGACAATTTTTTTAATTCAAACATTGGATCACCTTTAGATGGAGGAGGACTTCCTAGAGTTTCAATAGGCAAATTGTGTTTAAGCAGAGGACGTTTTTCAAAGAAATTTTTGTCTATTTCATTTCTTTCATGCATATGAAAATCATTCTCATGGTCTAGCAAATATTGTGCTAAAGGATCAGTAGGTGGTACAACAATAGAAGCAAGACCAATTAATTTATCTTTATTAGGCAATTCTTTTTCATGAAGATTTCTACTAAACTTGGATAAATTAAACTCTTGAGACTCATTACCAAAACTAACATCGACAGTTTGTTTCTCACAATCTATCTTAGCATTAACGATGTTCAAGAAAGGTCTACCAAATATAATGGGACAAAAGTCATCTTGTGGGGAACCAAGAACAAGAAAATCAATAGGGTATTTTATTTTCCCACACAAGACATCAACATCTCTAACAATCCCAATTGGTGATATAGTGTCTCTATTAGCAAGTTTAATACTAACATCTATTTGTTCTATCTCTGTGGGTGCTATGTCATTCATAATTTCTTGGTATAAAGTGTAAGTAATAGCACTCACACTAGCACCTATGTCACATAAACCATGATAACAGTGATCTCGTATGTTAACTAAGATGACAAGCATGCCAACAACAGGTCTATGTATATCTTTCTTACCAGGTTTGGCAATTCTAGCAGCTTCTTCACAGAAATAAATAACATGCCCATCCATATCTTCTTCCAAGAGATCTTTAACCATAGCAATACTAGCTTCTACTTTAATTTTTTCATCAGGTTTAGGTGTTCTGATATAGCTTTTGTTAACCATAGTTGAAACTTTAGCATGTTCCTTTATCCTAACAGGGAAAGGTGGTTTCTCTATATAAGGAGAATGAACAACTGGATCAACATTATAAAGTATAGTTTTTTCTTTAACTGGTACCAGTTCTTTAATTTCTTCTTTAATAGGTGGGTGATATTTAAACCACTTCTCTTTAGGGAGTTCAACATGAGTATCAAATGATTCACGAAAGGAGGCTACTATCTCAGGATCAAGTTCATATTTAGTGCTAAACTTTTGAAAAGCATCGGTATCCATAAAAGATTTAACACAATCATACTTAAGTTTAATACCCGACTATTTACCTTTGTCGAGTTCCCAATCTTCAGATTTGTTTTTAATTCTTTCCAAAAGATCCCACCGAAATTCAATAGTCTTCTTCATAAAGGAACAAGCAGAAGAAGTATCAAGCATGGTTTGATCATTACGAGAAAGCCGAGCATAAAAGTTCTGGATAATAATTCCTCTTGACAGCTCATGATTGGGGCATGAATATAACATTGACTTAAGCCTCCCCCAAGCTAGAGCGATACTTTCTCCTTCACGAGGCCAAAAAATTATATATATAATTCCGATCATGATGAACTAGATGCATAGGATAATTTTTTTGGTGGAACTCCAATTTCAAACGATTCCAATTCCATGATCCAATATCATCGCATAGCCTATACCATGCCAATGATTTTACCTTCAAAGATAAAGGGAAAACCTTCTTCATAACTTTATCTCCGGGTAAACCTGCAAGCTTAAACAATCCACAAATTTGTTTTACATATATCAAGTGCATATCAGGATGTTCGGTTCCATCTCCTGCATATGGATTAGCTAGCAGTTGTTCTATCATACCCGAAGGAATTTCATATTCAATATTTTCAGTAGGTGCAGTAGGTTGAGGGGTAGCTAATTGTTGTTCCGGACAAGGTGAAGATACCCCGAACAAACCCCTCAAAGGTTGTTTTCCATAGTAAGAAGTGATAATAAATTTCAGCACACTATATAAATGTTTCCTTACCAAATTCCACTTACCAAAGGTGCTTCACTCCCCGGAAACGACACCAGAAAATAGCCTTGATGACCAACAAGTATAGGGGATCAATTGTAGCTCTTTTTGACAAGTAAGAGTCTCGAACCCAACGAGCAGCAAAAGGAAATGACAAGTAGTTTTCAGTAAGGTAATGTCTACGAGTGCTGAAATTGTAAGTAGTAGAGTAGTTTGATAGCAAGATAATTTGTAACGAGCAAGTAACGGTAGTAGGAACAAAAGTGTAGAAAGGTAGCCCAAACCTTTTGAGGCAAAGGACATGCCAAAACGGTCTCTTATGATAAGCAAAGCGTTCTTGAGGGTACACGGGAATTTCATCTAGTCACTTTCATCATGTTGGTTTAATTTGTGTTTTCTACTTTGATAATTTGATATGTGGGTGGACCGGTGCTTAGGTGTTGTTCTTACTGGAACAAACCTCCTACTTATGATTGACCCTCCTGCAAGCATCCGCAACTACGAGAAAAGTATTTAGAATAAATTCTAACCATAGCATTAAAATTTTGGATCCAATCGGTCCCTTATGGAGTAGCCCATAAACTGGGGTTTAAGTTTCTATCACTCTCGCAACCCATCATATAATTGCTACTCCACAATGCATACCCTTAGGCCCAAATATGGTGAAGTGTCAGGTAGTCAACGTTCACATGACACCACTAAGGGAGTCACAACATACATACTATCAAAATATCGAACAAAAATCAAATTCACATGATTACTTGCAACATGATTTCTCCCGTGACCTCAAGAACAAAGGTAAATACTCACAAATGATAAACATGCTCCTGATCAGAGGGGTATTAAATAGCATAATGGATATGAACATATAATCTTCCACCAAATACACCATATAGTAATCAACTACAAGATGTAATCAACACTACTAGTCACCCACAAGTACCAATCTATAGTTCCGGCAACAAGATTGAACACAAGAGATGAACTAGGGTGGGAGAGGAGATGGTGCTATTGAAGATGTTGATGGAGATTGCCCTCCCCAAGATGCGAGAGTTGTTGGTGATGATGATGACGATTGTTCCCCCTCCGGGGGGGGGGGGGGGAGTTCCCCCGGTGGAATCGCTCCGTCGGAGGGCAAAAGTGCTCCTGCCCAAGTTCCACTTCGAGGCGGCGACACTTTGTCCTGAAAGTCCTCCCCTTATTTTTTTTCTAGGTCAAAATGAGTTATATACCAAAAGATGGGCACTGGAGGTGGGCCGAGGAGGGCACAACCCACCAGGGCGCGTCTGGGCTCCCTAGTGCACCCAGGTGGGTTGTGCCCACCTGGTGGGCCCCCTCTGGTAGTTATTTGCTCCAATAATTCTTAAATAATCCATAAAAAAATCTCCATGAAGTTTCAGCTTGTTTGGAGTTGTGCAGAATAGGTGGCCTGACGTAGCTTTTCCCGGTCCAGATTTCCAGCTGTTAGAATTCTCCCTCTTGGTGTGTACCTTGAAAATTATGAGAGAAAATGCATTAGAATTACTCCAAAAGCATTTTTATGGATAAAGATATTGTAAATAACAGTAAGAAAACATGGTGCAAAATGGGCATATCACGTACACGCCTCAACAAAATGGAGTTGTTGAGAGGAAGAACCGGACTTTTATTGAGATGGCAAGAATGATGCTTGATGACTACATGTAGTGACCAGACCTCAAACAGCCTGATCTCTGTGCTCCGGTGTCATCCCTGGATCAGTAATACTGACACCACACAGTACTCGGAGGATTTATAACAGAGTAGCAATCACACACTTATTACATTGAGTGTCTCCATAGAGAACTTATTACAATAAATATGGCTTAAGGCCATCTAACAACGATAACAGCGGATGGCTTGGAAGATAAGTGAGTCCATCAACTCCAATGGCATCACTGAGTATAGAACCACGACCTAAAAACTCCTTAATCGTCGTCTGAAAAGTCTGCAACATTAACGTTGCCACCCGAAACGGGTCAGCACATGGAATATGCTGGCAAGGTAACACATAGAGAGTAATGGAATGAAACAGCTATACTATATGCATATTTGGCTGGTGGAAAGCTCTATGGTTACAGTTTTGTGTAAAGCCAATTTTTCCCTACTACAAAGGAATAAAATTTATTTAACTATCATGGTAGTTGTTAAACATTGAGAATGGTTGACAGCATCCTCAATCCCAATTAAACATCATCATTAACAAAACCCAACAAAATTAATTTAGAGTAACATGTTGAGATTCACATGATAATCCAAGTACTAGATACTCAAGATGTCCATAACCGGGGACACGGCTAACCATGATTAGTTTAATACACTCTGCAGAGGTTTGCGCACTTTTCCCCACAAGACTCGATCACCTCCGTTTGGTTTCTTGCACTACATGGTGTTTGAGAAGACGGATGACCAAGACATAGTCTTTCAAAAGCGCTAGAACCTTACGATCGGGTAGACCGTACCACCTATATCCCCTACATCTGCTAGTCTACCACTGTAAGAGTTTGCATGACTTAGTCAACTATGCTAGAGCCCATAATAGCTTGTGGATGCACACGGAAGTTTCTAGCATGAAAAATCTCATGATCCCTTTGAGCCTGGGTGGCGGTCCAAAAGAAAACAGGCAAATCCTGGATTACCCAGGTGCCTCAATCCACCCAGATGTGTGTTTAAGTTGCCACCTTAGATAAACAATTAATTAACAAACTCACATCTGTCATGGATATCACTCACCCAATCCACGTCTACTAGCATAGCATGGCATAATAAGCAAACGTAGAAGTAACTCCCAAAGGTTTGATAATAACAGGTAATAGGTACTACCTCAACTACTTCCCATCCCAAAATTTAATTAGATCCTAATCATGCAATGTTAGAGGATTTGATCTAATGCAATAAAACTGGGTAGTAGGAAAGGTATGATCAAGTGTTACTTGCCTTGCTGATGATCCGCGAAACCTAGCGATTCGAAGTAACAGGTGGCGCACTCCGGGTATTCTATCGCAGACAAACAAATAAGCTTACAATAAGTACTCATCTAATGCACGGGTAAAACTCAAATAAGAGATCTAACCAGAAGGTTCAACTTAAGAACTCCGGTTTGCAAAAAGAATCAAATCGAACGAAGCAACAAAAATCTAACGGCGAAAGAAAACAACTTCGTTCTACTAATCTAGATCTAAGTCAAATTTTACAGTAGCAAAAACTTGTTTAAGTTGGTTAAACGGATAGAGGGTTTCGAGGCGAAACTCCAGGCGCTTGAATCGCCTGATTCTGATAAACGAGCGAAAAGTTATACTAAAACGAAAATCGGATCAGAAATCGCGATCAGAAAAATCGCGGATTTAATCCGAGAAAAAGAAAAATAACGAACGTTTGCTAGAACGAACGAACGGACGAACGCTCGCTAATTAAATAAATCATAAAAACCGATCTATTTAAAAATACCGAAACTAAAAAAAAACGACGGAAAAACCGAATTGTTTTTCGAAAAAAAATGGTGGCACGGATTTCAAGGCGACCTCGGGCGGCGGGTCGGCGAGGCGGCGGGCGGCGGCTCCGGCGACGACGAGGCGGGCGGCGACGGCGGCGGCGGCGTCGCTGGCGGCGGCGGCGGGTGGCACGGGGCTAGGGTTTGGTGGCGGCGGCGGCTGGGCTGGCTTCGGCCTCGGGTGCCCCGGCTTATAAAGCCTGCCAGGCCAGAGGCCCGAGCGGACACGGATCAGTTAGGTCGGTTGCCTTTTTTGAAATAATTACGTGCAGAAGAAAAATAATAAGAAATACTGAACAGACTTCAAAAATCCCGAAATAAATTTTCCCGGGCTTCTAAAATCAAGCCGCACAAGGTGAACATTTATTTGGAGCCTAAATGCAATTTTGAAAAACACACATTTTCCCTAAATTCAAATAAAATAACGAAAACTCTGAAATAAAATCTTATTTGATTTTATTATTAAATCATCTATATTTCTTTATTTTGGGAAAGTCGTTTTATTCCCTCTCTCATATTTTTGTAAAAGAAATAATTGATGATAAAATAATTAAATGAAATGATCCTATTCTCAAAATTTGAGAAAACTCAAATATGAAAATAATGAATTCCCCAACTCTCTCCGTGGGTCCTTGAGTTGCGTAGAAATTTCTAGGATCAAACTAAAAGCAAAGTAAAATATGATATGCAATGATGATCTAGTGTACAACATTCCAAATTGAAAATTTGGGATGTTACAAACCTACCGTCCTTAAGATGAATCTCGCCCTCGAGATTCGGGTTGGCTAGTAAATAGGTGAGGGTGGTCATTGAGCAAATCTTCCTCTCGTTCCCAGGTGGATTCATCCTTCGTGTGGTGGCTCCACTGAACTTTGCAAAACTTGATAACCTTGCTGCGAGTGACTCGGCTGGCAAACTCGAGAATCTTAATTGGTTTCTCCTCATAGGTCAAATCGTTATCCAACTGAATTGTTTCCAATGGCACTGTGTCTCTCAAGTGTATGTCAGCCATCTGCGTGTGGCACTTCTTCAACTGAGAAACCTGGAACACATCATGAACTCCTGACAATCCTTCGGGCAATTCCAACTTGTAGGCCACTTCTCCCATACGCTCCAAAACTCGATATGGTCCTACAAATCGTGGCGCTAACTTTCCTTTAACACCAAAACGCTTTGTTCCCCGAAGTGGGGATACTCGAAGATAAGCTCTATCTCCAACTTCGTAAACAGTCTCCTTGCATTTAGAATCTGCATAACTCTTCTGTCTGGACTGAGCTACCTTGAGCCTATCGCGAATCAATTTGACCTTCTGTTCAGACTCTTTAATCAAATCAGGTCCAAACAACTGGCGGTCTCCAACTTCATCCCACGACAACGGTGTGCTGCACCTCCTTTCGTACAAAGCTTCGAAAGGGGCCATCTTTAAACTGGTTTCGTAACTGTTGCTGTAAGAGAACTCTGCATATGGCAAATTGTCATCCCAACTAGATCCGTAATCTAGCGCACAAGCTCTCAACATATCCTCCAAAATCTGATTGACTCTCTCGGTCTGTCCATCTGTCTGTGGATGAAAAGATGTACTGAATTCTAGCCTGGTACCCAAGGTTTCGTGCAACTGCTTCCAGAACTTTGAGGTAAATTGGGTTTCTCTATCTGATACGATACTCCTTGGAACTCCATGCAGACATACGATCCTGGTCATGTATATCTTTGCCAACTTAGCACTGGTGTAAGTGGCCTTTACCGGGATGAAATGAGCTACTTTCGTCAACCGATCAACTACAACCAAAATCGAGTCATAGCCTGAACGAGTCCTGGGTAATCCCGTGATAAAATCCATGCCTAACTTATCCCACTTCCATTCGGGTATCGGCAATGGTTGTAACAATCCTGCTGGCTTCTGATGCTCTGCCTTTACTCTCTGACACACATGACAAACTGCTACATACTCCACAATATCCTTCTTCATTCCGGTCCACCAGAAAATATCCTTCAAATCGAAATACATCTTGGTATTTCCTGGGTGAATCGAATATGGTGAATCATGTGCCTCTTGCAGAATTAACTTCCTAATCTCCGGGTCATTGAGCACATAAACACGGTCTTCAAGCCATAGGGTGTCGTGCTCATCCTCACGAAATCCTTTAGCCTTTCCTTCGCTTATTTTCTCCTTTATAGAGGCAATCTCCTTGTCAGTCTTCTGAGCTTCTCTGATTCTATCCATCAAATTGACTAAATCTCCAATGCTGCTACATAGCCTCTTGGAACTATTTCCAAACATAACTCTCGAAGATGTATTGGCATGGCTCTTACGGCTTAATGCATCAGCTACTACATTAGCCTTTCCGGGACGGTAATGCAATCTCATATCATAATCCTTGATGAGCTCCAACCATCTCCTTTGTCTGAGGTTTAACTCCTTCTGTGTGAAAATGTATTTCAAACTCTTATGATCCGTGTACACCTCACAATGGTTTCCAATGAGGAAATGTCTCCATGTTTTCAATGCATGCACTACGGCTGCTAATTCCAAATCATGCGTAGCATAATTCAACTCATGAGGTTTCAGTTGTCTTGAGGCATATGAAACAGCTCTCCCTTCCTGCATAAGCACTGCTCCAAGTCCTCGACGTGAAGCGTCGCAATACACCTCATAATCCTTGGTCTGATCCGGTAAAATCAACACTGGTGAAGTAACCAAACATTTCTTCAACTCCTGGAAACTAGCCTCACATTCCTCCGTCCATGTGAACTTGGTATCTTTCTTCAACAACTCCGTCATAGGCTTCGCAATCTTTGAGAAATTCTCAATAAATCTCCGGTAGTATCCTGCGAGTCCAAGAAAACTCCGTATCTCTCCAACCGTGGTTGGTGCTTCCCACTTGGTCACGGTATCAACTTTTGTGGGATCAACTCCTATTCCTTCTCCGGATATAACGTGTCCGAGGAATCCTACTTCCTTCAACCAAAACTCACATTTGCTAAACTTGGCATATAATTGATGTTCTCTGAGCTTTCCAAGAACGAACGCAAATATTCCTTATGCTCCTCTTTGTTCTTCGAGTAAACCAGGATATCATAAATGAACACTATGACGAACTTATCCAAAAACTCCATAAACACTTTGTTCATCATGTTCACAAAATATGCAGGTGTGTTAGTCAGACCAAATGACATAATGGTATACTCGTACATCCCATACCTGGTGGTAAAAGCTGTCTTAGGAATATCCTGTTCTCGAATCTTCAACTGGTGGTATCCTGATCGCTGGTCGATCTTGGAAAATACCTTAGCTCCTTGCAATCGATCAAACAGATCATTGATCATTGGTAGTGGGTACTTGTTCTTGATCGTTACTTCATTCAATCCTTGATAGTCAACAACCATCCTTAACGATCCATCCTTCTTCCCCACTAGAAGTACCGGCGATCCCCAAGGTGAAGAACTTGGGCGAATATAACCTTTATCCAGTAACTCTTTAATCTGCTTCTTAATTTCTACCAAATCCTTTGCAGGCAATCTGTATGGTCTATTTGATATTGGCCCTGTGCCTGGCAATAGCTCAATCAAAAACTCAATGTCTCTATCTGGTGGCATGCCTGGCAACTCCTCTGGAAATACATCAGGGAATTCCTTTACCACTGGTACTTCCTCCTGTACAACTCCTGTTAAGCAATTTACTTGAGTCCTCTTTGACACGTGTCGGGATACATACTTGATCCTTCTCCCTTCTGAGGTGGTAAGTAAAATTGACTTACTAGCACATTCAATATTCCCTTCATACTTTGGTAACCAATCCATGCCTAATATCACATCCAATCCTTGGGATTCCAATATTATTAGGTCTGAGGGAAAAACATAGTTACCAATCCTTAACGGTAACCGATCACACCATCGACTAGCCACATATTCTACTCCAGGAGAGGTTACTAACATGGGTGACCTAAGGGCTTGGGTTGACAGGTTATACTTATCCACAAATCCCCTTGAGATGTATGAATGCGATGCACCAGTATCAAAAAGAATGAGTGCAGTAAATGACTTAACCAAAAACTTACCTATTACTGCATCAGGCTGAGCCTCAACCTCCTCCACGCTAACGTGGTTCACCTGTCCCTTGTTGAAAGGGTTCGGCTTCTTCCCAGAACTTCCATTGCCATTCTGGCCTTCAGGACATTCATTGGCATAATGTCCGGTCTTCGAACACTTAAAGCAAGTGACTTGGCTCGTGTCTTTCTTGGCTGGGGTTGATGGGTTGGTGCGGTTCTGGCCGTTACTTCCTTCATTACAATTACCATACCTGGGGCCATTTTGATTGTGCGAGCTACCTCCTCCATGGGTATGCTGAAAATGTCCTCCCGGTCTAGGGGTAAAACGTGGCTTCTGCTAAGCTCCTGAATTGTACTTTCCTTGTCCATACTTCCTCTTGCGGTTCTCAATTTGATGCTGCTTGCCTTCAATCATAAGAGCATGATCTACCAACTCCTGGTAGTTGTTGAAGGTTGCCACCATCAACTGCATGCTCAACTCATCATTCAGTCCTTCCAGAAACTTCTCCTGCTTAGCTGCATCCGTAGCAACGTCATCTGGGGCATAACGTGCTAGCTTACCAAAGTCCTCCACATACTGGCCAACTGTCCGTCCTCCTTGGCGCAAGTTGTGAAACTCTTGCTTCTTCATGGCCATAGCTCCTGCTGAAACATGGGTAGTACAAAAACCCTGCTGAAACTGGTCCCATGTGACAGTGTCGACAAGGAAAGTGGCTGTGAAATTCTCCCACCATGATGTTGCGGGTCCTTCAAGCTGATGTGCAGCAAACTTCACCTTCTCCGCATCCTGCTGTGGTCAACTCTCTAGATGTCTTGCGGAGCCAATCATCTGCTACTATTGGCTCAGTGCTACTGGAAAACACTGGTGGGTTCAGCCTAAGAAAACGGGCTAAATGATCAACAGGTGGTGGTGGGGGTGGGTTGTTGTTGTTCCCCTGATTCTGATTCTGGACTAGCAACTGCATCAATGTGTTCTGCTGCTGGATCAACTGGGTGAGCTCCGATGGAAAGGTAAATCCGGGGTCACGTCTCGGAGGCATCTGAGGGTTTAGAAAAGATGAGATGTAAGAATAGAGGGGGTCTAAAGAGAAAACACTACCCATATGCACATGCGGCAAAAGCAAACAATTCACTTCATTCAATCAATCAAACAAGGGCATACAATTGATCTAACTATCGCAAAAGTACTCGAACTAATATATTTACATGGTGCACTACTACTACTGATGAGGTGGTCTACTAGAAATATTCTTCGGTTGCAGACTCCATGATATCTGCTCCGGCTTCATCAACATAGTCATCATCGCTATCATCTGGATCCGACTCGGTGTCGTCGATGATGATGTAGTCTTCCGGGCGAATCTCCTTGGGTTCTTCGTCTTCATCTACTGGTGTAGGGCCTCCCATAAATATTGCTAGCTTCATTGTTAGGTCGGCATTCTTATCCACTAGTACTTCAATTTCCTCTTCATAATCTTCACGTGTAGCCTTGAGTTCTTCCTCCAGTTCCTTGATTCTTGTCTTAGGCTTCTTCAGATCTATCATGTCGGCGCACATCTGGTTCTCCTGTCGTCGAATGTGCTGGTTTAATTCCTGGATAAAAGCTGCAATGGATCTATCCTTTCTGGTGCTGATCATCTCCCAGTGCTCATCTCGGCGCCCACAAATCTGGTAGATAGTATCCTTGAGATCATTGCGGTAGACTTCTCCAATGCGTCCCATGGCGATGTGAGCTGCCATGCTCTTTCCTAGATTCCAAGTTGGTGCATCCAAAGAAAACTCTATGGGCTCAGTGACTGGCATGAATGTCCTTCCTAGAACTTGAACTTGAATCATCCAGCGCTCTTCTTCAGGTAAAGTGGTGTTGTAGGTTCCGGTGAAGCTTGGTACTCCTATGTTCAGGTATCTAGTGACTTCCTTCAAGTGCCGTCCAAAAGGTGTATCGTCATCCGGTTGCGTGAACTTGTTCCTTGCATCCACCATCCTAAAGAGTAGAAAAGACGAGAGGTCAGAAGAGAAGAGAGTAGGTAGTGATGTAGGTCTTTAGCTTAGTGGTCGTGTCCTACAGTCAGCGTGTGCTCTGATACCATCTCTGTAGCGACCAGACCTCAAACAGCCTGATCTCTGTGCTCCGGTGTCATCCCTGGATCAGTAATGCTGACACCACGCAGTACTCGGAGGATTTATAACAGAGTAGCAATCACACACTTATTACATCGAGTGTCTCCATAGAGAACTTATTACAATAAATAGGCTTAAGGCCTTCTAACAACGATAACAGCGGAAGGCTTGGAAGATAAGTGAGTCCATCAACTCCAACGGCATCACTGAGTATAGAACCACGACCTAAAAACTCCTTAATCGTCGTTTGAAAAGTCTGCAATATTAACGTTGCCACCCGAAACGGGTCAGCACATGGAATATGCTGGCAAGGTAACACATAGAGAGTAATGGAATGAAACAGCTATACTATATGCATATTTGGCTGGTGGAAAGCTCTATGGTTACAGTTTTGTGTAAAGCCAATTTTTCCCTACTACAAAGGAATAAATTTATTTAACTATCATGGTAGTTGTTAAACATTGAGAATGGTTGACAACATCCTCAATCCCAATTAAACATCATCATTAACAAAACCCAACAAAATTAATTTAGAGTAACCTGTTGAGATTCACATGATAATCCAAGTACTAGATACTCAAGATGTCCATAACCGGGGACACGGCTAACCATGATTAGTTTAATACACTCTGCAGAGGTTTGCGCACTTTTCCCCACAAGACTCGATCGCCTCCGTTTGGTTTCTCGCACTACATGGTGTTTGAGAAGACGGATGACCGAGACATAGTCTTTCAGAAGCGCTAGCACCTTACGATCGGGTAGACCGTACCACCTATATCCCCTACATCTGCTAGTCTACCACTGTAAGTGTTTGCACGACTTAGTCAACTATGCTAGAGCCCATAATAGCTTGTGGCTGCACATGGAAGTTTCTAGCATGAAAAATCTCATGATCCCTTTGAGCCTGGGTGGCGGTCCAAAAGAAAATAGGCAAATCCTGGATGACCCAGGTGCCTCAATCCACCTAGATGTGTGTTTAAGTTGCCACCTTAGATAAACCATTAATTAACAAACTCACATCTGTCATGGATATCACTCACCCAATCCACGTCTACTAGCATAGCATGGCATAATAAGCAAACGTAGAAGTAACTCCCAACGGTTTGATAATAACAGGTAATAGGTACTACCTCAACTACTTCCCATCCCACAATTTAATTAGATCCTAATCATGCAATGTTTGAGGATTTGATCTAATGCAATAAAACTGGGTAGTAGGAAAGGTATGATCAAGTGTTACTTGCCTTGCTGATGATCCGCGAAACCTAGCGATTCAAAGTAACAGGCGGCGCACTCCGGGTATTCTATCGCAGACAAACAAACAAGCTTACAATAAGTACTCATCTAATGCACGGGTAAAACTCAAGTAAGAGATCTAACCAAAAGGTTCAACTTAAGAACTCCGGTTTACAAAAAGAATCAAATCGAACGAAGCAACGAAAATCAAACGGCGAAAGAAAACAACTTCGTTCTACTAATCTGGATCTAACTCAAATTTTACAATAGCAAAAACTAGTTTAAGTTGGTTAAACGGATAGAGGGTTTCGAGACGAAACTCCACGCGCTTGAATCGCCTGATTCCGAAAAACGAGCGAAAAGTTATACTAAAATGAAAATTGGATCAGAAATCGCGATCAGAAAAATCGCGGATTTAATCCGAGAAAAAGAAAAACGACGAACGTTCGCTAGAACAAACGAACGGACGAACGCACGCTAATTAAATAAATCGGAAAAACCGAAACTAAAAAAAACTGACGGAAAAACCGAATGGTTTTTCAAAAAAAAATGGCAGCACGGATTTCGAGGCGACCTCGGGCGGCGGCGGCGGCGGCGCTGGCGACGGTGGCGGCGGGCGGCGCGGGGCTAGGGTTTGGGGGCGTTGGCGGCTGGGCTGGCTTCGGCCTCGGGTGCCCTGGCTTATAAAGCCTGCCGGGCCAGAGTCCCGAGCGGACACGGCCCGGTTAGGTCGGTTGCCTTTTTTTTTAAATAATTACGCGCAGAAGAAAATAAAAATAAATACTAAACGGACCCCAAAAATCCCGAAATAAATTTTTCCGGGCTTCTAAAATCAAGCCGCACATGGTGAACATTTATTTGGGGCCTAAATGCAATTTTGAAAAATGCACATTTTCCTAAATTCAAATAAAATAACGAAAACTCCGAAATAAAATCTTATTTGATTTTATTATTAAATCCTCAATATTTCTTTATTTTGGGAAAGTCATTTTATTCCCTCTCTCATATTTTTGTAATATAAATAATTGATGATAAAATAATTAAATCAAATGATCCTATTCTCAAAATTTGAGAAAACTCAAATATGAAAATAATGAATTCCCCAACTCTCTTTGTGGGTCCTTGAGTTGCGTAGAAATTTCTAGGATCAAACCAAAAGCAAAGTAAAATATGATATGCAATGATGATCTAGTGTATAACATTCCAAATTGAAAATTTGGGATGTTACACTACAAGACGCCAAAACACTTTTGGGCGGAAGTGGTTGAGACAGCTTGTCATGCAACAAATCGTTTATATCTTCACCTGCTACTCAGCAAGACGGCATACGAGCTTCTCACCGGTAACAAACCCCAAGTTGGATACTTTTGAGTATTCGACTCAAAGTGTTACATTCTTGATAAGCATTGTCGTTCTAAATTTGCTCCAAAATCTCATGAGGGTTTCCCACTAGGTTATGGCTCAAACTCTCACACCAACTGTGTCTACAACAAGTTCACCCAAAAGGTTCAAGAGACGGTAGATGTGAAGTTTTAAGAATCTAACGGCTCGCAAGTAGAGCAATTGCCAATTGATGTAGGAGACAAAGACCCTTCAGAAGTAATCCAAGACTTGTCTATTGGCAAGATTCGTCCAACGGAGGTGAAGAAGAGTACCTCATCCGTCCAAGTGGAAGCTTCTACCTCACGACAAGGGGAACCAACAGTAGACATGGAGGCATCCACAAGTGACACACCAAGATGAAGAAAACGAGGAAGTACACCAAGATGAACCTCATCAACCTCCTTCTCCACCTCGACAAGAGAACGACAACATCAACAACGAAGAAGGCCAAGAGGAAGAACAAGATGATGAAGAAGATGTTCCACCCCGACCAAAACAAAAGATCTCACGAGTTAGAGCAAGAGTTTAATGAGACCATCCCATCAAACAAATCTTCAATGATATCCAAACAGGGAGAATCACTTGCTCTAAAACTCATTTGGCTAATTTTTGTGAACATTATTTATTCATCTTAGCATTGAACCTATTAAGGTTGAAGAAGCATTGGAAGATCTGGATTGGATAAATGCCATGCATGAAGAGCTACACAACTTTGAGAGGAACCAAGTCTGGACATTGGTCAAGAAGCCCGACAACAACCACAACATCATTGGTACCAAATGGGTGTTTTTCAACAAGCAAGATGAAGATGGACAAGTCGTTCGCAACAAAGCACGTCTTGTCGCCCAAGGCTACACTCGAGTCGAAGGTATGGACTATGGTGAGACATATGCCCCTATTGCTAGACTTGAGTCCATCCGCATATTACTTGCCTATGCAAATCACCATGATATTGCCTTGTACCAAATGGACATTAAAAGTGTTGTTCTAAATGGTGAAATTGAGGAGGAAGTTTATGTTAAACAACTTCCCGGCTTTGTTAATCCTAAGAAACCCGACCATGTTTACAAACTTCACAAAGATCTTTATGGTCTTAAACAAGCTCCTAGAATGTGGTATAAATGCTTTACCAAGTTCCTTATTGAAAAAGGCTTTGTGATTGGAAAAATTGATTCCACTCTTTTCACTAACAGGGTTAATGGTTAATTATTTGTGTGCCAAATTTATGTTGATGATATCATATTTGGTTCGACTAACCCTCTTAGTGAAAATTTTGGAAAGCTAATGTCGGAGAAGTTTGAGATGTCTATGATGAGTGAACTCAAGTTCTTTCTTGGTTTGCAAATCAAGCAAACTAAGGAGCGTACCTTTGTTTCCCAAACAAAGTATACCAAGGACTTATTCAAGAAGTTCAACATGCAAGAATGCAAAGGTATGAATACACCCATGCCTACTAGTGGACATCTTGACTTGACTAAGGATGGCAAACCGGTTGACCAAAAGGTTTATCGCTCTATGATTGGTTCATACTTATATCTATGTGCCTCCCATCCCACTATTATGCTAAGTGTGTGCATGTGTGCACGATATCAAGCGGCCCCAAAAGAATGCCATCTTAAGGCTGTGAAAAGGATAGTGAGATACTTAATCCATACACCAAATTTTGGCATTTGGTATCCTAAGAGGTCCTATTTTGATCTTGTTGGCTACTCCGACTCGGACTATGCCGGTGACAAGGTTGATAGAAAGTCCTCTTCGGGTACTTGCCAATTTCTTGGTAGATCTCTTCTGTCTTGGTCCTCCAAGAAACAAAACTCGGTATCCTTATCCATCGCCGAAGCGGAATACATTGCCGCCGGTTCATGTTGTGCTCAATTACTTTGGATGAACCAACTCTTAAAGATTATGGGACCTATGTGAAACATGTTCCATTGCTTTGTGACAATGAAAGTGCTATTAAGATTTCTCACAATCCCATGCAACATTCTTGAACTAAGCATATTGAAGTTTGTCATCATTTCATTCGAGATCATGTTGATAAAGGGGACATTGATCTTAAGCATGTTCGTATATGATAAGCAATTGGCGGATATTTTCACCAAACCGCTTGATGAGAAAGTATTTTGCCATTTGAGAGGAGAATTGAACATCATTGATGCTTCAAACTTGGAGTAGAAACTCCATTTGGATACATGCAAGGCATGAGCCTTTGACTAATCCTTGATATTTCTCTTATGATGATGATCATATGTCTTAGATATATACTTGCACCCTTGAATGCCATCTAACCCCTGTAGGTACTTGGATGAGCTCGAATTCATGAGGTTGCAACTCACTCACATCTTGAGCAATCTCTACATCACCAAATCTCTACAATATGGTGGTTGAAGACAAGGAAGCATGAAACCTTTCAACATATCCTTTGACAATTTCTTTATATCAAATGTCATTTGGTATTAAATTTCATGATTGTCATTTTGGATATACAAGTGCTCTTCCTTGCAAGACTAACCCATGTAGGAAGATGAACTCAAACTAAAAGTGGTGCTCCCAACTCATTGATGGGCTACATCAACCTTGAGCATCCTACACAAGTTCAACTACATGATCAAGATCAACACCACCACCCAAGGCATGTTATTCCATCTTAGATAAGCTTTACCCCAAATCATCGGTCAAAGGAGCTCAACAAGATGTGAATACATCAAAATGCTTAAATGAAAAATGGTAACCCCATTTTGAGCTTAAACAATGAGTATGACCTACGATCAAGTGTTCTCACTTGACTCCTCAGTCAATATACTCTAACATAGGTTACTTTGTCACCGACCAATTCTAGATGAAGTTCTCTAGTGTTTTTCTGAGTTCTTGCATTTGTCTCTTGCATGTTTAGTTCCCTTTTTCAAAAAAAAAACTTCATCTAGATTTCTCTATTTTCTCTGTTATTTTCTACATTCCATGCATCCAATTCCTTGCAAATCTTTGTGAGATCTTATTTGCCTAGTGAGCTGAGATGACAAATGCTTTCTCTCCGTGTTGAATCTAGCCTCACCGATTTATTCCTTTCGGCTGAACCGAAACAACTCGGTGCCACCGAAGCAAATAACTCGGAGTAACCGAATTCAGTACTGAAAACACACTTTGTCATTTGCATCCTGCATCTTCGTTCCAGCTCCACTCTATGATTCTTTTCCTCTACCAACATCTTATTTTACATGTTGCTTTGTAATGTGAATCAAGGACCAAACCTACTTGACTCATGCTCCAGAAGATCCCTTCTTGGAAATTAATGTCAAAGGGGGAGAGACATCACATCAAAGCTTATCACATAAGAGAGAATGCACACCTTAAGCTTCTGTAGATGCTTATTATCCATAGAGGATATAAGATACATGTCTTCAAGAGGGGAAAGACATGTTAGTATGTGTTATGTTTGATTATGATTGTTTTGCTCTGATTTCCTTTTACCCTATCTTCTCCCATTATCCAATATAAGATTCAGAGGGAGAAAGACATCTAAGGGAAGGAAATCTTTGAATTCATTACATATCTTTACTAGTTGGGGACATGTCTATATCCAATAGAGTACCTAGTACTCACTCTCTACATGTCATCCCAATCATGGTACTCTTGTGGTTTCCTATTCTTGCATTGCTTAGTAGGTGTTCTTGTGTTATCTAACCTTGTTTAATTACTCAGGTTCACCTATTCCAAAGCCACCTCAAGACCACAAGGTAAGTATATGCATCACATCCATGTGCATGATGATTTCTTGCTACTGTACATATTGTTTGCAAGAAGGAATCATGAACATGGAGGTACACTTCCTATATTCATATCATTTGCTCTGATGCATAATTACATGTAACTCATTGTTTGCTCTGTCATGCTTATGCATTCACATGATCTTACATTCCATATTTACATGATTGCATACATGTAGGGGGAGTCTATGCATGTTACATGTCTTTCCAAAGCTTTACTTGTTATTCTTCATATCTTTATCTAAAACTTTTGATGTATGTTGTCATCAATTACCAAAAAGGGGGAGCTTGAAAGCACAAGTGCTCCCTGGGTGATTTTGGTAATTAATGCCAACATATCTCTTGTTGGACTAATACTATCTAGTATATTTTAGACAGTTCAACATCGGCGTGGCATGGACAAGAGGATGTGGAAGCCCTTCAAGAAGCTAAGGACAGAAGATTGGCAAAAGCTCAAGGCTCTTCATTTCTATTTTAGTGATACAAGATCACATTGAGTCCTTAGAGCATCTCTAGCCGTTGCCCCCAAGGACACATAAAAATCGCCCCCTAGGGGCGAGCCGGCGATACAATCGGCGCTGTGGGCGATTTTGCGCCTAGTCATCGCCCCCAGGCGCCGAAATTGGCCCACTTTTCAGCCCAATTTCGGCGAATAAAGGGTCCATATGGGCGAGAATAGGCCCATATTCGGCATGGTTCGCCGTGTCTCGGCGTTCAATGTAACATCCCAAATTTTCAGTTTGGAATGTTATACACTAGATCATCATGCATATCATATTTTACTTTGTATTTTGGTTGATCCTAGAAATCCTACGCAACTCAATGACCCACGGAGAGAGTTGGGGATTTCGTTATTTTCATATTTGAGTTCTCTCAAATTTTGAGAATAGGATCATTTGATTTTATTTATTTTATCATCAATTATTTCTATTACAAAAATATGAGAGAGGGAATAAAATTAATTTCCCAAAATAAAGAAATATTGAGGATTTAATAATAAAATCAAATAAGATTTTATTTCGGAGTTTTTTGGTGTTTTATTAGAATTTAGGAAAAAAGTGCGTTTTTCAAAATTGCATTTAGGGCCCAAATAAATGTTCACCTTGTGCGGCTTGATTTTAGAAGCCCATGAAAATTTTATTTCAGAATTTTGGAATCCATTTAGTATTTCTTTTTATTTTTTTTCTTCCGAGCGGAATAATTAAAAAAAACGAACCGACTTCGGGCCGTACCAGAGCGAGACACCGCCCGGGGGCAGCCTTTAAATAGCGCCGCCCCAAGCCGGCCCAGCCCATCAGCCCCGCCTTGATCTGCGCGTGCCGCCGGCGCCGCCACCGCCGCCAACGATCCCGCCGCCCGAGGTTCGTCGTGCCTCGTTTTCCGTGACGAAAAAAATCAGCATTCGTCGTTTTTCTTTTTCTCGGATTAAATCCGCGATTTTTCTGATCGCGATTCCTGATCCGATTTTCGTTTTAGTTTAACTTTTCGCTCGTTTATTCGAATCAGGCGATTCAAGCGCCTAGAGTTTTGTCTCGAAACCCTCTATCCGTTTAACCAACTTAAACAAGTTTTTGTTACTATAAAATTTGCCCTAGATCCAGATTAGTAGAACGAAGTTGTTTTCTTTCGCCGTTTGTTTTTCGTTGCTTCGTTCGATTTGATTCTTTTGCCAACCGGAGTTCTTAAGTTGAACTTTTTGGTTAGATCTCTTATTTGAAGTTTTACCTGTGCATTAGATGAGTACTTATTGCATGCTTGTTTGTTTGTCTGCGATTGAATACCCGGAGTGTGCCGCCTGTTACTTCGAATCGTTAGGTTTCGCGGATTATCAGCAAGGCAAGTAACACTTTGATCATACCTTTTCTACTACCCAGTTTTATTGCATTAGATCAATCCTCACACATTGCATGACTAGGATCTAATTAAATTGTGGGATGGGAAGTAGATGAGGTAGTACCTATTACCTGTTTATTATCAAACCTTTGGGAGTTACTTCTACGTTCGCTTATTGTGCCATGCTATGCTAGTAGACGTGGATTGGGTGAGTGAAATCCATGACAGATGTGAGACTGTTAATTAATGGTTTATCTAAGGTGGCAACTTAAACACACATCTGGGTGGATTGAGGCACCTGGGTATTCCAGGACTTGCCTGTTTTCTTTTGGACCGCCACCCAGGCTCAAAGGGATCATGAGACTATTCATACTAGAAACTTCCGTGTGCAGCCACAAGCTATTATGGGCTCTAGCATAGTTGACTAAGTCATGCAAACTCTTACAGTGGTAGACTAGCAGATGTAGGGGATGTAGGTGGTACGGTCTACCCATCGTAAGGTGCTAGCGCTTCTGAAAGACTATGTCTCGGTCATCCGTCTTCTCAAACACCTTGTAGTGCGAGAAACCAAACGGAGGCGATCGAGTCTTGTGGGGAAAAGTGCGCAAACCTCTGCAGAGTGTAATAAACTAATCATGGTTAGCCGTGTCCCCGGTTATGGACATCTTGAGTATCTAGTACTTGGATTTTCATGTGAATCTCAACATGTTACTCTAAATTAATTTTGTTGGGTTATGTTTACTGATGATGCTTAATTGGGATTGAGAATGCTGTCAACCATTCTCAATGTTTAACAACCACCATGATAGTAATTAAATTTTATTCCTTTGAAGTAGGGAAAAATTGGCTTTACGCAAAACTGTAACCATAGAGCTTTCCACCAGCCAAATATGCATATAGTATAGCTGTTTCATTCCATTACTCTCTATGTGTTACCTTGCCAGCATATTCCATGTGCTGACCCGTTTCGGGCTGCAACGTTAATGTTGCAGACTTTTCAGACGATGATT
The DNA here is from genome assembly GCF_018294505.1 of Triticum aestivum. NCBI lineage: Eukaryota > Viridiplantae > Streptophyta > Magnoliopsida > Poales > Poaceae > Triticum > Triticum aestivum. The sequence continues at coordinate 76,067,199 of NC_057806.1, read as the reverse complement.
AAGGAGTTTTTAGGTCGTGGTTCTATACTCAGTGATGCCGTTGGAGTTGATGGACTCACTTATCTTCCAAGCCTTCCGCTGTTATCGTTATTAGATGGCCTTAAGCCATACTTATTGTAATAAGTTCTCTTTTGAGACACTCGATGTAATAAGTGTGTGATTGCTACTCTGCTATAAATCCTCCGAGTACTGTGTGGTGTCAGCATTACTGATCCAGGGATGACACCGGAGCACAGAGATCAGACTGTTTGAGGTCTGGTCGCTACAGAGATGGTATCAGAGCACACGCTGACTGTAGGACACGACCACTAAGCTAAAGACCTAGATCACTATTCACTATCTTCTCTTCTGACCTCTCATCTTTTCTACTCTTTAGGATGGCGGATGCAAGGAACAAGTTCACACAACCGAAAGATACACCCTTTGGACGCCACTTGAAGGAAGTCACTAGATACCTGAACATAGGAGTACCTAGCTTCACGGGAACCTACAACGCCACTTTACCTGAAGAAGAGCGCTGGATGATTCAAGTTCAAGTTCCAGGAAGGACGTTCATGCCAGTCACTGAGCCCATAGAGTTTTCTTTTGATGCACCAACTTGGAGTCTAGGAAAGAGCATGGCAGCTCACATCGCCATGGGACGCATTGGAGAAGTCTACCGCAAGGATCTCAAGAATACTATCTACCAGATTTGTGGGCGCCGAGATGAACACTGGGAGATGATCAGCACCAGGAAGGATAGATCAATTGCAGCTTTTATCCAGGAGTTAAATCAGCACATTCGACGACAGGAGAACCAGATGTGCATCGACATGATAGACCTGAAGAAGGCAAAGACTAGAATCAAGGAACTGGAGGAAGAACTCAAGGCTACATGTGAAGATTATGAAGAAGAAATTGAAGTATTGGTGGAGAAGAATGATGACCTAATCAAGAAGATTGGAATATTTATGGGAGGCCCTATGCCAGTAGATAAAGACGAAGAACCCCAGGAGATTAGCCTGGAAGACTACATCATCATCGACGGCACTGACTCGGAAGCAGATAGTAGCGATGATGACTATGTTGATGAAGCTGGAGCAGATATCATGGAGTCAACGATCGAAGAATATTTCTAGTAGAACACCTCATTAGTAGTAGTAGTCCACCATGTAAATATAGTAGTCCCAGCACTTTTGTGATAGATAGATCGATTGTATGCCCTTGTTTGATTGTTTGAAGTGAATTGTTTGCTTTTGCCTCATGTGCATATGGGTAGTGTTTTCTCTTTGGACCCCCTCTATTCCTATATCTCATCTCTTCTAAAACCCTTAGATGCCTCCGAGACGTGACCCCGGATTTACCGTTCCACGGGAGCTCACCCAGTTGATCCAGCAACAGAACACATTGATGCAGTTGCTAGTCCAGAATCAGAATCCGGGGAACAACAACAACAACCCACCACCACCACCACCACCTGTTGACCACTTAGCCCGTTTTCTTAGGCTGAATCCGCCGGTGTTTTCCAGTAGCATCGAGCCAATAGTAGCAGACGATTGGCTCCGCAAGACAGCTAGGGAGTTGACCACAGCAGGATGCACAGATGCGGAGAAGGTGAAGTTTGCCGCACATCAGTTAGAAGGACCCGCAACATCATGGTGGGAGAATTTCACAGCCACTTTCCCAGTTGACACTATCACATGGGACCAGTTTCAGTAGGCTTTTTGTACTGGACACGTTTCAGCAGGAGCTATGGCCATGAAGAAGCGTGAGTTTCGCAACTTGCGCCAAGGAGGAAGGACAGTTGGCCAGTATGTGGAAGAATTTAGTAAGCTAGCACGTTATGCACCAGATGACGTTGCTACGGATGCAGCTAAGCAGGAGAAGTTTCTGGAAGGACTAGATGATGAGTTGAGCATGCAGTTGATGGTAGCAACCTTCAACAACTACCAGGAGTTGGTAGATCGTGCTCTTATGATTGAAGGGAAGCAGCAGCAAATTGAGAATCGCAAGAGGAAGTATGGACAAGGAAAGTACAATTCAGGAGCTCAGCAGAAGCCACGTTTTACCCCTAGACCGGGAGGACATTTTCAGCATACCCATGGAGGAGGTAGCTCGGACAATCACAATGGTGCCAAGAATGGAAATGGCAATGGAGGAAGCAATGGCCAGAACCGCACCAACCCCTCAACCCCAGCCAAGAAGGACCTAAGCCAAGTCACTTGCTTTAAGTGTTCGAAGACAGGACATTATGCCAATGAATGTCCTGAATTACAAAATGGAAATGGCAATGGAAGTTCTGGGAAGAAGCCGAACCCTTTTAACAGGGGACAGGTGAACCACGTTAGCGTGGAGGAGGTTGAAGCTTAGCCCGATGCAGTAATAGGTAAGTTTTTGGTTAAGTCATTTACTGCACTCGTTCTTTTTGATACTGGCGCATCACATTCATACATCACAAGGGGATATGTGGATAAGTATAACCTATCAACCCAAGCCCTCAGGTCACCCATGTTAGTAACCTCTCCCGGAGCAGAGTATGTGGCTAGTCTATGGTGTGATCGGTTACCATTAAGGATTGGTAACTTTGTTTTTTCCTCAGACCTAATAGTATTGGAATCTCAAGGATTGGATGTGATATTAGGCATGGATTGGTTATCAAAGTATGAAGGGAATATTGAATGTGCTAGTAAGTCAATTTTGCTTACCACCCCAGAAGGGAGAAGGATCAAGTATGTATCCCGGCATGTGCCAAAGAGGACTCAAGTAAATTGCCTAACAGGAGTTGTGCAGGAGGAAGTACCAGTGGTAAGGGATTTCCCTGATGTATTTCCAGAGGAGTTGCCAGGCATGCCACCGGATAGAGATATTGAGTTTTTGATTGAGCTATTGCCAGGCACAGGTCCAATATCAAAGAGACCATATAGGATGCCAGCAAAGGATTTGGTGGAAATTAAGAAGCAGATTAAGGAGTTACTGGATAAGGGATATATTCGCCCAAGTTCTTCACCTTGGGGATCGCCAGTACTTCTAGTGGAGAAGAAGGATGGATCGTTAAGGATGGTTGTTGATTATCGAGGATTGAATGAAGTAACGATCAAGAACAAGTACCCACTACCAATGATCAACGATCTGTTTGATCGATTGCAAGGAGCTAAGGTATTTTCCAAGATCGATCTGCGATCAGGATACCACCAGTTGAAGATTCGAGAACAGGATATTCCGAAGACAGCTTTTACCACCAGGTATGGGCTGTATGAGTATACCGTTATGTCATTTGGTCTGACTAACGCACCTGCCTATTTTATGAACATGATGAACAAAGTGTTTATGGAGTTTTTGGATAAGTTCGTCGTAGTGTTCATTGATGATATCCTGGTTTATTCGAAGAATGAAGAGGAGCATAAGGAGCATTTGCGTTTGGTACTTGGAAAGCTCAGAGAACATCAATTATATGCCAAGTTCAGCAAATGTGAGTTTTGGTTGAAGGAAGTAGGATTCCTCGGACACGTTATATCTGGAGAAGGTATAGCAGTAGATCCCGCTAAAGTTGAAACCGTGACCAAGTGGGAAGCCCCAACAACAGTTGGAGAGATCCGGAGTTTTCTTGGACTCGCAGGATACTACCGGAGATTTATTGAGAATTTCTCAAAGATTGCGAAGCCTATGACTGAGTTGTTGAAGAAGGATACCAAGTTCATATGGACAGAGGAATGTGAGGCTAGTTTCCAGGAGTTGAAGAAACGCTTGGTTACCTCACCAGTGTTGATTTTGCCAGACCAGACCAAGGATTATGAGGTGTATTGCGACGCTTCACGTCGAGGACTTGGAGCAGTGCTTATGCAGGAAGGGAGAGTTGTTTCATATGCCTCAAGACAACTGAAACCTCATGAGTTGAATTATGCCACGCATGATTTGGAGTTAGCAGCTGTAGTGCATGCATTGAAGACATGGAGACATTTTCTCATTGGAAATCATTGTGAGGTGTACATGGATCATAAGAGTTTGAAGTACATTTTCACACAGAAGGAGTTGAATCTCAGACAAAGGAGATGGTTAGAGCTTATCCAGGATTATGATATGAAATTGCATTATCACCCCGGAAAGGCTAATGTAGTAGCAGACGCATTAAGCCGTAAGAGCCATGTCAATACATTAATGACGGGAGAAATACCAAGGGAGTTAGCCGAAAATCTTCGTGAACTATGTTTGGAAATAGTTCCGAGAGGTTATGTAGCAGCAATGGAGATTCAGTCAACCTTGCTGGATAAAACCAGGGAAGCTCAGAAAGCTGACAAAGAGATTGCCGCTATAAAGGAGAAACTGAGCAAAGGAGAAGCTAAAGGATTTCGTGAGGATGAGAACGACACCCTATGGTTTGAAGACCGTGTTTATGTGCCCAATGACCTGGAGATCAGGAAGTTGATTTTGCAAGAGGCACACGACTCACCGTAGTCAATTCACCCAGGAAATACCAAGATGTATCTGGATTTGAACGATATTTTCTGGTGGACCGAAATGAAGAAGGATATTGCGGAGTATGTAGCAGTTTGTGATGTATGTCAGAGAGTAAAGACAGAGCATCACAAGCCAGCAGGATTGTTACAACCATTGCCGATACCCGAATGGAAGTGGGATAAGCTAGGCATGGATTTTATCACGGGATTGCCCAGGACTCGTTCAGGCTATGACTCGATTTAGGTTGTAGTTGATCGATTGACGAAAGTAGCTCATTTTATCCCAGTAAAGACCACTTATACCTGTGCTAAGTTGGCAAAGATATGCATGACCAGGATCGTATGTTATGGAGTTCCAAGGAGTATCGTATCAGATAGAGGAACCCAGTTTACCTCAAAGTTCTGGAAGCAGTTGCACGAAACTTTGGGAACCAGGCTAGAATTCAGTACAGCTTTTCATCCACAGACAGATGGACAGACCGAGAGAGTCAATCAGATTTTGGAGGATATGCTGAGAGCTTGTGCGCTAGATTATGGATCTAGTTGGGACGATAATTTGCCATATGCAGAGTTCTCTTACAACAACAGTTACCAAACCAGTTTAAAGATGGCCCCTTTCGAAGCTTTGTACGGAAGGAGGTGCAGGACACCGTTGTCATGGGACGAAGTTGGAGACCGCCAGTTGTTTGGTCCTGACTTGATTAAAGAGTCTGAACAGAAGGTGAAGTTGATTCGCGATAGGCTCAAGGTAGCCCAGTCCAGACAGAAGAGTTATGCAGATTCTAAACGCAAGGAGACAGTTTACGAAGTCGGAGACAGAGCTTATCTTCGAGTATCTCCACTTCGGGGAACAAAGCGTTTTGGAGTTAAAGGGAAGTTAGCACCACGATTTGTAGGACCATATCGAGTTTTGGAGCGTATGGGAGAAGTGGCCTACAAGTTGGAATTGCCCGAAGGATTGTCAGGAGTACATGATGTGTTCCACGTTTCTCAGTTAAAGAAATGTCACGCGGAGATGGCTGACATACCGTTGAGAGACACAGTGCCTTTGGAAACTATTCAGTTGGATAACGATTTGACCTACGAGGAGAAACCAATTAAGATTCCTCGAGTTTGCCAGCCGAGTTACTCGCAGCAAGGTTATCAAGTTTTGCAAAGTTCAGTGGAGCCACCACACGGAGGATGAAGCCACCTGGGAGCGAGAGGAAGATTTGCTCAAAGACCACCCTCACCTATTTTCTAGCCAACCCGAATCTCGAGGGCGAGATTCATCTTAAGGGGGGTAGGTTTGTAACATCCCAAATTTTCAATTTGGAATGTTATACATTAGATCATCATGCATATCATATTTTATTTTGCATTTTGGTTGATCCCAGAAATTCTACGCAACTCAATGACCCATGGAGAGAGTTGGGGATTTTGTTATTTTCATACTTGAGTTCTCTCAAATTTTGAGAATAGGATCATTTGATTTTATTTATTTTATCATCAATTATTTCTGTTACAAAAATATGAGAGAGGGAATAAAATTACTTTCCCAAAATAAAGAAATATTGAGGATTTAATAATAAAATCAAATAAGATTTTATTTCGGAGTTTTTCAGTGTTTTGTTTGAATTTAGGAAAAAAGTTCATTTTTCAAAATTGCATTTAGGGCCCAAATAAATGTTCACCTTATGCGGCTTGATTTTAGAAGCCCGTGAAAATTTCTTTCGGAATTTTTGGAGTCCGTTTATTATTTCTTTTTATTTTTTCTTCCGAGCGGAATAATTAAAAAAAACGACTTCGGGCCGTACCCGAGCGGGACACCGCCCGGGGGCAGCCTTTAAATAGCGCCGCCCCGGCCCATCAGCCTCGCCTCGATCCACGCACGCCGCCGGAGCCGCCGCCGCCACCGACGATCCCGCCGCCCAAGGTTTGTCGCTCCTCATTTTCCGTGCTGAAAAAAAATTGGCGTTCGTCGTTTTTCTTTTTCTCGGATTAAATCCGCGATTTTTCTGATCGCGATTCCTGATCCGATTTTCGTTTTAGTTTAACTTTTCGCTCGTTTATCGGAATCAGGCAATTCAAGCGCCTAGAGTTTCTTCTCGAAACCCTCTACCCGTTTAACCAACTTAAACAAGTTTTTGTTACTGTAAAATTTGCCCTAGATCCAGATTAGTAGAACAAAGTTGTTTTCTTTCGCCGTTTGTTTTCGTTGCTTCGTTCGATTTGATTCTTTTTGCCAACCGGAGTTCTTAAGTTGAACCTTCTGGTTAGATCTCTTATTTGAGTTTTACCTGTGCATTAGATGAGTACTTATTGTATGCTTGTTTGTGTGTCTGCGATAGAATACCCGGAGTGCACCGCCTGTTACTTCGAATCGTTAGGTTTCGCGGATCATCAGCAAGGCAAGTAACACTTTGATCATACCTTTTCTACTACCCAGTTTTATTGCATTAGATCAATCCTCACACATTGCATGATTAGGATCTAATTAAATTGTGGGATGGGAAGTAGATGAGGTAGTACCTATTACCTGTTTATTATCAAACCTTTGGGAGTTACTTCTACGTTTGCTTATTATGCCATGCTATGCTAGTAGACGTGGATTGGGTGAGTGAAATCCATGACAGATGTGAGATTGTTAATTAATGGTTTATCTAAGGTGGCAACTTAAACACACATCTGGGTGGATTGAGGCACCTGGGTATTCCAGGACTTGCCTGTTTTCTTTTGGACCGCCACCCAGGCTCAAAGGGATCATGAGACTATTCATACTAGAAACTTCCGTGTGCAGCCACAAGCTATTATGGGCTCTAGCATAGTTGACTAAGTCGTGCGAACTCTTACAGTGGTAGACTAGCAGATGTAGGGGATGTAGGTGGTACGGTCTACCCATCGTAAGGTGCTAGCGCTTCTGAAAGACTATGTCTCGGTCATCCGTCTTCTCAAACACCATGTAGTGCGAGAAACCAAACGGAGGCGATCGAGTCTTGTGGGGAAAAGTGCGCAAACCTCTGCAGAGTGTAATAAACTAATCATGGTTAGCCGTGTCCCCGGTTATGGACATCTTGAGTATCTAGTACTTGGATTTTCATGTGAATCTCAACATGTTACTCTAAATTAATTTTGTTGGGTTATGTTTAATGATGATGCTTAATTGGGATTGAGAATGCTGTCAACCATTCTCAATGTTTAACAACCACCATGATAGTAATTAAATTTTATTCCTTTGAAGTAGGGAAAAATTGGCTTTACGCAAAACTGTAACCATAGAGCTTTCCACCAGCCAAATATGCATATAGTATAGCTGTTTCATTCCATTACTCTCTATGTGTTACCTTGCCAGCATATTCCATGTGCTGACCCGTTTTCGGGCTGCAACGTTAATGTTGCAGACTTTTCAGACGATGATTAAGGAGTTTTTAGGTCGTGGTTCTATACTCAATGATGTCGTTGGAGTTGATGGACTCACTTATCTTCCAAGCCTTCCGATGTTATCGTTATTAGATGGCCTTAAGCCATACTTATTGTAATAAGATCTCTTTTGAGACACTCGATGTAATAAGTGTGTGATTGCTACTCTGTTATAAATCCTCCGAGTACTGTGTGGTGTCAGCATTACTGATCCAGGGATGACACCGGAGCACAGAGATCAGACTGTTTGAGGTCTGGTCGCTACATTCAATTATCAACACAATTTTTTCTTATCACATATTTCATCACAGAAAAATCAAATACTTCAACAAAATAGTACAACAACAAATAGTTCAATACAAATTATATAGTTCAACAAATAAAAACTCATATTTCATCACACGGCGTCCCCCTTGAGCCTCCATAGGTGCTCAATCAGATCTTTCTGCAGTTGATGATGCACCTGTGGGTCTTGGATCTCCTGACGCATACTGAGATAGGCAGTCCAGGTTGCCGGTAGCTGGCGATCAACTTTGGCTAGAGGACCCTGCCTGTAGTATGGTTTAGTGTCAACCACTGGGTCTTCTTGCTCGCTCTCTATGATCATGTTGTGCAAGATGACACAGCAAGTCATAATCTCCCACATTTGATCTTTGGACCAGGTCTGAGCGGGGTACCGGACAACAGCAAATCGAGATTGGAGCACACCAAATGCCCGCTCGACATCCTTCCTGCAAGCCTCCTGAATCTTCACAAACCAGACGTTCTTGCCTCCTGCACAGGGTTTGAGATCGTCTTCACAAATGTCAACCATCTCGGATAGATGCCATCAGCTAGATAGTACCCCTTGTTATAGTGCCGCCCATTGATCTCGAAGTTCACCGGAGGAGAATGACCTTCAACAAGCTTGGCAAAGACAAGAGAGCACTGCAGCACGTTGATGTCGTTGTGATTTCCTGGCATACCAAAGAAGGAGTGCCAAATCCAGAGGTCCTATGTGGCCACCGCCTCAAGTACCACACTACAACCACCTTTGGCGCCTTTGTACATACCCTGCCAAGCGAATGGACAATTCTTCCATTTCCAATGCATGCAGTCGATGCTTCCAAGCATCACGGGAAATCCTCTTGCTGCATTCTGTGCTAGGATCTGAGCAGTGTCTTCCGCATTGGGTGTTCTCAAGTATTGCGGTCCAAACACTGCCACCACTGCCCGACAGAACTTGTAGCAACACTCTATGCTGGTGGACTCGGCCATGCGCCCATGGTCGTCGAGTGAATCACCAGGAGCTCCGTATGCAAGCATCTCATCGCTGTCGTGCACTTCTGGATGGAGGTGAATCCAAGGGCGCCGGTGCAATCCATCTTGCACTTGAAGTAGTTATCGAACTCCCGGATGGAATTCAGAATCCTGAGGAAGAGCTTTTGGCTCATCCGATAATGGTGTCGAAATGTTTTCTCGCCGTGAAGTGGAGCATCGGCGAAGTAGTCGGAGTAGAGCATGCAGTAGCCTTCGAGACGATGCCAGTTCTTTGCTTTCACCCGCCCCGGCACCGAGCCACCTCGCTGCGACTTTTCATTGCTCGCCAGCAGCTGGGCAAGGGCGGCGAGCACCATGAGATGCTCTTCTTCCTGGACGTCGGCCTCGGCTTCCTCCTCCAGTAGCGCGGCGAGCGCTTCCTCGTCATCTGAGTCCATCCCCGAGGCAGGCAAATCGCCGAACACCTTGCGCCCGGTGGGCGTGTACCCACCGCTAAACTTCCCCTCTGTGGCCGGAAACGGCGGCAGGAAACGCCCAGCTGCTGTTGGAGGGGCTGCCGCGGTGAAGCTCTCTATTTTTCTAGTGGGGAATGGCTATCTAGCGGTGAAGGGCGGCGGGCGGCGCGGGGATATAGCTAGTGGCGACCAAGGGCGCGGGGGGTGGGAGGCGAGTCGGGGAAGAAAACCTTGTCTTTTCCCCTGACGGTGTGGGCCAACCCGCTTTCCCCTTGCGCTGGAGCCCCCAATTGCCCCCCAGTCTGCCGGGTTCGGCCTGTGACCGCCAGGCGGAAAGAAGGGCCGAACCGGCGATTTTTGGCGTCCTTGGGGCACGACTGGGGCGTTTTTTGGTGCCAGCGCCCAAAAGTGGCCTGGGGGGCCTGTTGGGGGCGCAACTGGAGATGCTCTTAGGAAAGCCAATACTATTAAAAGGGGATGAGGTGTTCCTTAATGGCTTGCTTGCTTGCTCAAAGTGCTTAGTGATATGCTCCAAAGCCCTCAACCACCTTGTCATTTCCACATATGTCCTAAACCTAAAGTCAAACTCGGCCCCACCAATTTGATTTATCTGGCACCACCGAGTTCACTTGACATAGCCACTGCCAGAATCCCTAATCAATTCGGTCTCACCGAGATGGGCTTGCAGACTCTCTGTTTCCCTTTGCAATCATTTCGGTCTCACCGAGATACACAATCGGTCCCACTGAGTTTGCTTGACCAACTCTTTGTTTTTCTTATTACCAAAATCGGTCTCACCGAGTTTGTGTAATCGGTCAAACCATGTTGAGGTTTTACCCTAACCCTAGGACATCGGTCTCACCGAGTTGATCATATCGGTCCCACCGAAAGCTCTAACGTTCACATTTTGAACTAAATTGGTCTGACCGAGTTTCAGTGGTCCCACCGAGTTTGGTAAATTGTGTGTAATGGTTAGATTTTGTGTGGAGGCTATATATACCCCTCCACCCATTCTTCATTCATGGAGAGAGCCATCAGAACGTGCCTACACTTCCAACATTCATTTTCTGAGAGAGAACCACCTACTCATGTGTTGAGACCAAGATATTCCAATCCAACCACAAGAATCTTGATCTCTCGCCTTCCCCAAGTTGCTTTCCACTCAAATCATCTTTCCACCAAATCCAAATCTATGAGAGAGAATTGAGTGTTAGGGAGACTATCATTTGAAGCACAAGAGCAAGGAGTTCATCATCAACACACCATCTATTACCTTTTGGAGAGTGGTGTCTCCTAGATTGATTAGGTGTCACTTGGGAGCCTCCGTCAAGATTGTGGAGTTGAACCAAGGAGTTTGTAAGGGCAAGGAGATCGCCTACTTTGTGAAGATTTACCCAAGTGAGGCATGTCCTTCGTGGGTGATGGCCATGGTGGGATAGACAAGGTTGCTTCTTCATGGGTGGATCCCTCCGTGGACTCGCGCAACCGTTACCCTTCATGGGTTGAAGTCTCCATCAACGTGGATGTACGATAGCACCACCTATCAGAACCACACCAAAAATCTCCGTGTCCCAAATTGCGTTTGCACACTCCAATCCCATCCCTTTACTTTCTTGCAATTTGCATGCTTTACTTTCCGCTGCTCATATACTCTTGCCATGCTTGCTTGAATTGTATTGTGAATGTTTAAACTTGTGCTAAAACTCCACCTTAACTTAAAAAATTAAAAACTGCTACTTTTCCTTGTTGAGGGTCTAATCACCCCCTCTAGACATCTCTTCTCAATCCTACACCATCCTTCTTATCCGCCAAGTATCTGGGGTAGTTCCACTTCTAGTTACCATTTCCTTTGCAGTAGAAGCACTCAGTTTCAGGCTTGGGTCTAGCTTTAGGATTCTTCTCGAGAGTGAAAACTTGCTTGCCATTCTTCTTGAAGTTCCCTTTCTTCCCCTTGCCCTTTTTCTTGAAACTAGGGGTCTTGTAACCGTTAACACTTGATGCTCTTTCTTGATTTCTACCTTAGCCAATTTCAGCATCACGAAGAGCTTGAGAATCATTTTCGCTATCCCTTGCATATTATAGTTCATCATGAAGTTCTAGTAACTTGGTGATAGTGACTAGAGAACTCTGTCAATCACTATCTTATCTGGAAGATTAACTCCCACTTGATTCAAGCTATTGTAGTACCCAGACATTCTGAGCACATGCTCACTAGATGAGCTATTCTCCTCCATCTTGTACGCAAAGTACTTGTTAGAGATCTCATACCTCTTAACATAGGCAAGAGTCTGAAATATCATTTTCAGCTCTTGGAACATCTCATATGCTCCATGGCATTCAAAACATTTTTGAAGTCCCGGTTCTAAGCCGTAAAGCATGGTGCACTAAACAATCAAGTAGTCATTATACCGAGCTTGTCAAACATTCATAACGTCTGCATCTTCTCCTACAATAGGTCTATCACCTAGCGATGCATCAAGGACATAATTCTTCTGTGCAGCAATGAGGATAATCCTCGGATCACGGGCCCAGTCCGCATCATTGCTACTATCATTGATACGTCTCCAACGTATCTATAATTTTTGATTGCTCCATGCTATATTATCTACTGTTTTGATGTTTATGGGCTTTATTATACACTTTTATATCATTTTTGGGACTAACCTATTAACCCAGAGCCCAGTGCCAGCTTCTGTTTTTACCCTGTTTTGGGGTTTCGAAGAAAAGGAAAATCAAACGGAGTCCAATTGACCTGAAACTTCACGGAACTCATTTTTGGAAGGAAAGAAGCCCAAAAGACTTGGAGTGCACGTCGGGGGATCTACGAGGAGGTCACGAGGCAGGGGAGCGCGCCCACCCCCCTAGGCGTGCCCTCCACCCTCGTGAGCCCCTCGTGGCCCCCCTGACATACTTCTTCCGCCTATATATCTCCATATACCCTAAAAACATCCTAGAGCACAATAGATCGGGAGTTCTGCCGCCAGAAGCCTCCGTAGCTACCGAAAGCCAATCTAGACCCGTTCCGGCACCCTGCCGGAGGGGGCAATCCTTCTCCGGTGGCCATCTTCATCATCCCGATGCTCTCCATGACGAGTAGGGAGTAGTTCTCCCTCGGGGCTGAGGGTATGTGTAACACCCTCGATGCGACTGTAGCTCCCACATGTCGAGGCACGACTTAGAGACATAATCGCATTGAAGGCATATGTCGCAAGTTAGGCAATCTTCACAACATCCCATGTAATATGAATAATAAATGGAAGAACATAGTTGGCTTACACTCGCACATCACATCAAAGTACATAAATAACATTACATCATCCAAAACACTCATGGCCCGACAACGGCGCCAAAATAGAAGAAAAACCCAACATGCGACAACGGTCCCAATCACCCCCAACCGGGCACCACTACTGATCATCGGGAAAGGAAACGTAGTATCGTTGAGAGTCTTCGTCGAACTCCCACTTGAGCTCATACGCGTCTCCGGGAGCGGAATCATTAGGCCCTGCATCCGGTGTAATAGTAATCTGTGAGCCACAGGGACTCAGCAATCTCGCACCCTCATGATCAAAACTATTTAAGCTAATAGGAAGGATAGGCAAATATATGTGGAGCTGCAGCAAGCGACTAGCATATATGGTGGCTAACTTATACGCAAAAGAGAGCGAGAAGAGGAGGCAAAGCACGAGCGAGAAGCTAGAGAACAACCTGCGCAAACATTACTCCAACACCGTGTCCACCTCCCGGACTCCGCCGAGAAGAGGCCATCATGGTAACACACTCAGTTGATTCGTTTTAATTAATTAAGGTTCAAGTTATCTACAACTGGACATTAACAAATTCCCATCTGCCCATAACCGCGGGCACGGCTTTCGAAAGTTCAATCCCTGCAGGGGAGTCCCAACTTAGCCCATGACAAGCTCTCGCGGTCAACGAAGGAATAGACCTCCTCCCAAGACGTTCCGATCAGACTCGGTATCTCGGTAATTCAAGACAACTCCGACAATGGTAAAACAAGTCCAGCAACACCACCCGCTGTGCCGACAAATCCCGATAGGAGCTGCACATATCTCGTTCTCAGGGCACACCGGATAAGCTAAGCGTAGGGAGCCAACGTAACCCAAGATGCCAAGGGACGGCCCCGCACGATGCTCTAGGTTGGACCAACACTCAGAGGAGCACTGGCCCGGGGGGGTTAAAATAAGATGACCCTTGAGTCCGCGAAACCCAAGGGAAAGGCTAGGTGGCAAATGGTAAAACCAAGGTTGGGCACTGCTGGAGGAGTTTTATTCAAGGCGGACAGTCAAGAGGTTCCCATTATAACCCAACCGCGTAAGGAACGCAAAATCCGGGAACATAACACCGATATGACGGAAACTAGGGCGGCAAGAGTGGAACAAAACACTAGGCGAGAGGCCGAGCCTTCCACCCTTTACCAAGTATATAGATGCATTAAGATAAAATAGCAATATAATGATATCCCAACAAGTAAATAAATGTTCCAACAAGGAACAACTCCAATCTTCACCTGCAACTAGCAACGCTATAAGAGGGGGCTGAGCAAAGCGGTAACATAGCCAATCAACGGTTTGCTAGGACATGGAGGGTTAGAGGTTGACCTGGCAATTTGGGAGGCTGACAAGCAAAAGGTAGGCATTGCAGCAATGGCATAGCAAAAGAGCAAGCAAACTAGCATAGCAAAGATAGTAGTGATTTCGAGGGTATGATCATCTTGCCTGCACAGTTGTCAGAGTTGACTAGATCCTCAAGCGCAAACTCAATGGGCTCCTCGTTAGCGAACTCGTCTCTCGGCTCTACCCAAACAAGACAAACAAGCAACAAGGATACAATCAATCACGTGCAAACTCAAACAACACAATGCAAAGATGACATGCTATGCAGGATACGATGTGGGATGCCAAATGCAAGATATGACAGGAAAAGCATGAACCTAGCCTCAACTTGGAATTCCAAGGGTGCCACTGGAAGGATGAGATGAAATTGCTTGAAAATGATATAAAGATCGCCGGAATCGGAGTTACGGTTTGGAAATGGCAAGCGATTCAAAAATGACACCGGTCTGTGATTTACAGCAAGTAGGCATCTAAATGCAACGAAATGAACATGCTATAGCACCCAAACATGACAACAAAATACATGGCAGGGATGCACACAAGACGCTTAACAAAAGTCTAGCACTGAGCTATGGCCAATTCATCCATTAACAGGTTCAAACAAGCATGGCAAAAACGCAAATGCAAAACAGATCTCAGACTTAGTGAAATTAATACTTGTCTGGAATTTTAGATCACGAAGCCCTCTTCGGAGCAGCAAAACAACATGATACATGACCTGATTAAGACAAGTAAGAACATGGCATGGACCTACTCAACAAGCTTAACAAAATACCCAAAGTGACCTGGGGCCAAAAGGGTTCACAAAATATACTAACGGGCACACGAACATAGCTAGAACACAATCAGTTTTCTGACTTAGTGAAAACTGGGACATGCTGAAATATAACTCACGAAGGCACGTAAACGAGCTCGAGGCACTCACCATGGTGCAAGTCATGGCAAGGCAAGCATACATCCATTAAGAAGGCACAAAATGCAAGCTAGACATGGCAAGAACAATGGCATAGCATGTACGGATCAACTACAATAACATCGGCAAAATCGCAAACAAGTTGACGATCTGCCCAGATTCACAACGAAGCAAAAGTAGAGCTCGATTGACTCAAGCTAGGTTGCTCCATAATTGCAAACAAAGACATGGATGGATATAGCATAACATGATTAACAAAACTCCTTTATTGATCATCCTCAAAACTGGCACGGATCACTAGGAAACAAGCTGAATATGTGGCATCATGAACTTAATAATCCCAGACTTAGTGAAAACTACTAAGTCCCTGAACACAGATTTACCGGGTGCCTCACTTTGCAAGCTTGCACAAGTCACCACACACATCCTAAAAATGCATGGGTTGCACCTCAGGAAAGATAAAAAAATGCTTAACAAAACATATGAAGGACTCACAGGCATATCATGCACACATTAATCATGGCAAAAATGACAAAAGTCTAAGATGAACTAGCAGATCTGACAATTAACTCACGAAGCCTCCTTCTAACAGCATTTCAGGCACCAAGGTGAGCTCAAATGAAAATGACGCAATGGAATGAAATGATGTACTCGTCGAGGCGAACATTTTGATATACTATATGCCCAAATCGGAGCTACGGATGCGGAGATACGGCCGGTCAAAGTAGGCATAAAAAATTAGGGTTTTGGAGGGAAAAGTCAACTGAGGGGATTTTTCAGATCCACATCCAGCGCGGTTCCCAATGCACTCGCCGGAGTCTCGCCGGAGTTCCTGTTCACCGGGAAGGAGGACGACGCCGGAGGGAGAGAAGATGACCAGGGCGGCGAGGGGGTCGGTGGAGAGGGCGGCGGAGCCGGCCTTGGACGGGGGCGGCGCCGGCTCGGGCGGCCGCGGTGGCGC